>NW_026590663.1:8094998-8204221 GCF_907164565.1 Psammomys obesus | reverse complement strand
GGGGGGGGGGGGGGGGGGGGGGGGGGGGGGGGGGGGGGGGTCAGTGAGGGCGGGGTCGGGATTCTGTAGGTGCTGTGTGCAGCGTACCGGCCGGCTGGCTGCGACACTGCAGGAGCAACCTTGCCCTCCCCACAGCCTCTACAGCTCCACTCAGTACAGGCCGAGTTCCCTCTCATCAGGGATCAGTTGAGGCGTCTCCACTCCAGGGCCTACACGGGTGGAGAAGTTCCATACAGATCAACGGCAGTTACCGGATCAGAGGGGCATGCGGGGGTGGGGGTGCGGTGGGATACAAGTTGGGAATCAGTCTTTACGCGTTCCAATCCAAAACAGGCCTTTATTTTACCTCTAAGACCTGATTGCGCAAAATTAGTCGCATGGCCTCCTCCAACCACAAGGGGTCAGCAGTGAGCTTCTAGCCAGGAGTGGTCGCGTTTGCCTGTGTAACCTCAGGGCAAGGTTTGTGAGTGAGGTCATTGTGGGCTACACAGTGAGACTGTCTCAAAATAAACAAACACACACACACATGCAGGAGTATCTGGAGAGTACCAGTGACGACCGCTAGTGTTTTCCCTGGTAGATACTCAACACACACCTCTCCCGCACACATCAAAGGAAAAAAGTAAAATAAAATTCCATTTACCTACATCAAGTTCAAACTTAAGCTCTGGGTGGGGTGCAAGTTTCTCTACCAGTGTGGCTGAGCTCTAAACACAGGTAAGCCCACATGTCTAACACATAACAAAAGACCAGGTTGATGGCGGTCAGGAAGGTGAGGAGAAGGGGGGGGGGATTGTGGGGTATCAACCAGCAGGAGTTGGGCGGACACCTCCCCCTGGAAGGAGAGAGGCTTTGTTAAGGCTCCTGCTTCCTCTTGGGATCCAGGCAATGGTAGCCGCGGACATTTTTCGTGGTCTTGCTACAATGTAACCTAGTATGCCCCTGACTGATACAAACATTGCAATTACCTGTAGCCCCACCACCTAGGAGACTAAGGCAGGAGGCTAGCCAAGAGTTCAAAGTTGAGACTGTCTGCCGAGACCCTGTCTCTAAAGGAGGACACATGTGTGGCGTTGGCTGCACGGGAGGCAGGTGTGTGCTTGTTTCCGGTTCTAGTTTTCACCTGTTCTTTATTTATTTGTGCGGGTCAGAAAAGGACTTAGACGAGTTGGCTCTCACCTTCCGTCATGTGGGTCCCTGAGATCAAACACAGGTCCTCAGGCTTGGCAGCCATGTCCTAACCCACTGAGCCATCTTGAGAGCCCTCCAATTACATTAATTTTCTTTCTTTCTTTCTTTCTTTCTTTCTTTCTTTCTTTCTTTCTTTCTTTCTTTCTTTCTTTCTTTCTTTCTTTCGGAGATCCACCTGCTTCTGCCCTGCCCTCCCCCAGTGCTGGGATTAAAGGGGTGCACTGCCACTGCCGGCACGTTTCTTCATTTGCATTTATTGGGGGGTGGGGGGTGCCAGCCTGCCACAGTGCGTGAGCAGCCTTCGGAGGACAAACTGTGGAACTCAGTTCTCTCCTTCCACCATGTGGGTTTCAGAGATCACACGCAGGCCTTGACCTGCCAAGCCCTCGCTGGCCCTCCTCATACACTGTGCTGCAGAACGAGGCAGCCTGCCTTTCGCCTCAGCACATGCCCGGAAGCAAGGTGGGACAACGTAGCTCTAACCCCAACAGCTGGGTCCTAAGTTTGAGGCTAGCCTGGGCTACATAGCAAGACCCAATAAATACACTGTTTCTTAGCCCTTTGGCCAAGAAAAGTGTACCGTGTACCTAGAATGGGTGGGCAGCATTATACTGATACACAACAGACAATGCCGACCCCCAAGACAGGCTTCTCGGTCAGCTGTACCTAGAGCACCGAGGAGGCAGGGCTGGTGAACAGGACACTCTGCTGTGTTCTGCTCTTTAGGCGAAAGTAAATCAGATTCATAAAATGGCGTACGCACAGAGATGACCATAACCCGAGCAAAGGGACAGGGCTGCTGGGGCAGGGAGGAGTGTCGGGTTGGGGAAGGAACCCTCCTTGCCTGTCATAATGGCACACAGCACTTGAGACCCACAGGGCTCTGTGAATTTGAGGCTGGTCCTCGTGTCAGCTCCACTGAGCTCCAGGCCAGCAGCGCTGGTGACACTGATGAGATGCTCTCCTCCCGCTGAGCAAAGGCAAAGCTGCTCGGGCCTGGGGGAGGGGAAACACCTGGAGTGTAATTTGAGGCTAGGGAGGAAGGATCCAAACTCAAGGCCAGTGTGGGCCGCTTATCAGAAATGCTTGTTTTCTCACACCCAAGGGCTGGGCACCAGCAGTTTCCTTTTATAGAGAGGCAGCCACAAGACCAAGTGGTTCTGGGGACTAATGCCACAACCGCCTTGGAGCAAGTCTCTCATATAAAATGGCATGCTATCTGCAAAGGCCCCAAGCATATCCTAACATTCGCTTATCTCTAAATTACTTATAGTCCCTAATATGAATCCTATACTTGCTCTATTTTATTGTTTAGGGAGAGATGACAAGCGTCTTATCATGGACAAAAAAATAGTTCCTGGTGAACATAACTTAAAGAATATCTTCAGGGCTGATTTAGTTTCACCAGCACAGTGCTTACCTGGTATGTGGAAGGCTCTAAATTCAACCCTGAGCTCTAACAATCAAAAGTCCAACCTATAGTTGGCTGAATCCGTGGTGTCTTGCCTAGGCCCATAACAGCTGCTTGATATAGGGCAGACCTGAAAGGCCCTGTCCCCAAGTAAACTTTATGTTTAAACAAAACTTTTTGTTTGAACCGAGTCTTGCTATGAAGGCTGGCTGTCCTCAGAACTTCAGGCAATCCTCCTGCCTCAGCTTAAGTGCTGAGGGTCATAGGCACACACTACCACATTCAGTTCCTAAACGAAGCTTTGAGCGCTTTCTTGCTCCTAAGTCTGACAACATTACGTTTAGATGGAAGCCTGTAATCTCAGCACTTGGAAGGTAGAGGCAGGTGGAGCAGGAGGCCAAGGCCAGCCTTAGCTACATAAGACTATCGAAAAAGTAAAAATGGCCAGTTGTGGGGGTGCACACTTTTAAAAAAGATTTCTTTACTATGTACAGTGTTCTGCCTGCCTATACATCTGCACACCAGAAGAGGGCACCAGATCTCATTATAGATGGTTATGAGCCACCGCGTAGTTGCAGGGAATTGAACTCAGGAACTTTGGAAGAACAGAGAGTGCTCTTGACCTCTGAGACATCTCTCCAGCCTAAGGGAAGGGAGGAGGGAATTTGCACACTTTTATGCCAACACTGGGGAGGCAGAGGCAGACGTCTCTGTGAGCCCAGCCTGTGGAGGCCAGGGCTACAGTGACTTCCAGGACAGCCAGAATCGCAGAGTGCGACCCTGCCTCATAAATACAATTTTACCCACAGATTTAGGATTTAAACTTTTCCTTACTGATTTCAAGGGCCAACATGTCAACATGACACATACTGAAAATATATATATTTACATTTATTGCATTAGAAAAATTAATTTAGGCCACACAGTGGCCAGAACACCCAACCCCGGGCCCTGTCATCTCACAGCCCTCTGTACACGTTACACACGAGCACGCGTGCACTTCTGGAGGAAGACCCAAGCGTATACACCTGAGACCCGGACTCTGCATATTCCAACCTCTCCTCATAGCCCGCCCTATCCCTTAACTGCTGTCCGAACAGCTCTCATGAAAGAGACTCCTTAGCCAACAACCCAGAAGATATTTATGTCCAAAAGAGTCCTTTGGGGTTGGAAAAACAAACAAACAAACAAACAAACAAACAATGGATTTCCCAACAGCTGCAGCTGGTCTATCTCCATCTCAGAGCCATAGCAACCCACTCACACCTTTGCCTTAACTAGGCTCTTTTCCAGGGTCCGGAACATCCGGAACAGGCCCCCAGGCCTAGTAACAGTTTTTGGGAGACTCTGCCTCTTGGAAAACAGACTCATGGTTGGACACGCTGACGTGGGTGGAAGAGCACCGCTGAATCGGGAAGTTTACTGCACCCCTCTGGAGGAGTGGTCTGGAAGGCTCTCAGGAGGCTCCGTGCTGGCCAGCTGGCCCCTCAAGATCCAGGGGCTCCCAGACAAAGGGCTCTCCAGTATGCCGCCCAGGGACTCCATCAGCCTGACGAAGATGGACAGCAGCGTCAGCACCGTGCCCAGCAGATACAGGCTCAGCACATGCTTCATGGCTGCGGGAGGCAGAGCTGCCTTCTGCTGGTAGAACCTGTGAAGAGGGAGAACAGCCTCTGACTCGGTCTCTGCGGCGTGTGTGCATCCTTCAACCCCTGTTTTCCCAGGGGCAGGGGACGCCCTGCCAGCCAGGAGACAGGACAACTGCTGCTTCCTCACAGCACCAAGTGCAATTGCAAACTCCGTGGCGGAGAACAAATCGCACATGCTATTGGAATAATTTCAAGAGCACCGTCTGGAACTGTCTGTCTTCACCTTTCTCACTCTCCAGGACCCTGCTATGTAGCCCAGGCTCATACCCGAAGCAATCCTTGTCCACGCCTAAATGCTGGGATTACAGGCACATTCCACACATGCAGCTACCTTTATTTCTCTTTAAGACCATTCCTCCTGTAATCGCAGCACTCGGGAGGCAGAGGCAGGAGGATCTCTGTGAGTTTGAGGCCAGCCTGGCCTACAAAGTGAGTCCAGGACAGCCAGGGCTACACAGGGAAACCCTGTCTCGAAACAAACAAACAAAGGCATTCCTACCAAACTGGATGCACAAACTCAGTAACAGTGCCGGCATGTATCTTTTCACATGGGGCAGATGGAAACAAGAAAATCGAGCTGGAGAGATGGCTCCGCAGTTAGCACTGTTCTTGTAGACAACTGCCCCCCACATGGTCTGTAAATCTAGTCCCAGGGACTCTGACATCCTCTTTTGTCCTCCACAGGCCACACCTGTGATGCACAGCAAACATGCACACAAAACATGGAGGCAAAACACTTATATAGAAATAAAAACTATGTCTGTAGCACACATTCAAGTTGGCTGTCCTGGAACCAGCTCTGTAGACCAGGCTGGCTTGGAACTCAGAGATCCACCTGCCTCTGCCTCCAAGTGCCAGGATTAAATGTGTGGGGCACCCACGCCCGGCGATTAGAAACTTCTTTAAAGTCAATATAAGTATAAACGATCAGGGTGTTAAAAACCTGTAATCCCAGCTATGACGGAGGCTGAGGCAGAAAGAATGCATGTTTAAGGTTAGCCTGAGCTACAGAGAGAACACAAAGCAAACCTGGGGAACTTAGTGAAACCTTGTCCCAAATCAAAAGCAAACAAAGTCTGCTAACGCAGCCCCGTGGTATAAGCCTTACCTAGTGCATACAAGACTCTAAACTCAATCCCTAGGACCTCAAGACAAAACGCAGCAACCACAAAACCACTCAAAGTCAAATCAAGTTGACTTGTCCAAACGTTTTCAACATCCTCGAACGTTTTCAAATGGCTCAGGCACTCTGGAAGGCCCTGAGGCCACACCGTCGTCCCACAGACAAGAACCCAGCCTTCAAGGGGACGGTTAGCACACAGCAGTGTAATGCGGGGATAGGGAGGGGACGCACAGCCGACGGGGGCTCCGGGGCACGCTCCCACCCCGAGCGATGGGGCGAGGGACCCAGGCCTCGGCCTCCGGCCTGGGGGATGGGGTCCCGGCCAGTTACCTCGGCAGGAAGAGTCGCAGCAGGTCGTGTAGGCCTGAAGAGGACGGTCGGCGGAGTCGCGACGTGGACGCCGCACGCGGGCACTGCTCGGGACACACACAGGCGGGCGGCAAAGAGAAACCGCCCGCCCCGAGGCCCCGCCCCTCCCGGCCGCGGCCCCGCCCTCCCGCGGCCCCGCCCCCGCGGCCGCGCACGCGCACTGCGCGCGCTCTCCCGGGCACGTCCGCTCGCCCTGCGTCAGCCGACCCGTGGCGGCCCCGGGCTCTGCGCGGCGCGGGGGGCTCGCGGCCCGCGGTTGACTCGCTGCGGTCGGGAGGGTCAGGCCTGAGGGTCAGCCCCGCCGGCCCTCCAGAAAGCCGGGAGCGCGATGGCGCCTTTACCCCGCCCTCCCCGCCGCCGGAAGCCGCGCTTGCAGGGACAGCGCTCCTGGGGGTGTAGTGCGTTCTTTTGAGTCGGGATCCTCCCGTGTAGCCCAGCGAGGGCTGCAGCCCTCAGACGGTGTCTGTTTTCTTTCCTTTAAAATAAGCCGTTTGCTTTTAACGGTGCCTTTAGCTTGCACTAGGGAGGGGAGAGCTCACGGTCCCGGCTTCACGGCTGGAAACTGACCTGCCTGCCCACTCACCCGCCAGCCCCCACCCAGACAGCGACGTGCCGCCCCGAGAGGACCATCTCGGGGAAGATTCCTGGGGAAGCCGAGGGTGGCAAAGGGCCCTGGAGTCGCGGGCAGGTCTAACGGTGACCGCTCCTGTGCGGCTCTGTGTGGGGGAGACCCCATCGCCTCTGAGCTGAACAGAGCTGGAGGGACGTGACTGCCGTGACCTTTCCCCCACTTCCCAGGATGACTGGTGTGTGACAGGGAGGGCGGGATGCCCGGAAGAACAGAGACGGGCTGTCGGGCAGACAGGGCCCTGGAAATCCGCTTTCTTGAGCAACCCCATCAGCACGGTTCGTCATTGCACGCAGTGTCCGTGCCCCTTTACCCAGAATCCTCCCGGGAACTCCCCCTCAGGTACGCGGGGCCCTGCGGGTGTAGAGCGAAGGGTGGAAGTAGCCCAGTACTGTCCCCAGCTGCTCAGGCCTGAGGAGGCCGGCTATATAAATCAGGGGCATCCGTCAGGAATCGCCATAGGCCAGGAAAAGGAGGGCCAGTCAGTACCTGGTAACCGTCCGCAGAAAAGGTTGAGGAGGGCTGGAATGTAGATCGCTTAACTGACCCGCCACCACACCCATAATCCAGCATTTGGGAGGTGGGTGAGGACCAAGATAAATTCATCTTCCAGGGCCTAGTCAGTCAGGGCCAGCCTGGGCTCCGAGCAGCACTGTTTTAAAATAACGTGGCTTTAATCCCAGCACGTGGGAGGCAGAGGCAGGCAGATCTCTTGAGTTCAAGGCCAGCCTGGTCAGAGTCACAGGATAGCAGTGCTACACACAGGAACCCTGCCTTGAAAAACTGAAAACTAAACAGAACCCGCGGGTATATGCCGAAATGTGAAGGAGGCTTGAAAACATGCTAACCAAAACAAACCAGACTGAAGAGCTGGCTCCGCAGTTAAGAGCACTGGCCGCTCCTCAGAGAACCCGAGTTCAGCTCCCAGCACCCACGTTCAACTCCCAGCACCCACGTGGTGGCTCACAACTGGCAGTCTCACCAGGCACTGCACGCTCGTGGTGGACAAACGGGTGAAGGTTCACACACGTGAAATAATAAAACAGACGTGAAGAATATGTATGATTCCATTTAGGGGACATGTCAAAAAAATCTAAAGCCACTGGGTGTGGTGGCACACTCCTGTAATCCCAGCACTCAGAGAGGCAGAGGCAGGTGGATCTCTGTGAGTTTGAGGCCAGCCTGGTCTACAAAGTGAGTCCAGGACAGCCAAGGCTACCCAGAGAAACCCTGTCTCCAAAAACAAAAACGTAAAGTGATAATAACATAGGTTAATGATCACCACATGAAAAGGTGGGTGGTTTCTTCCCCTTTGGTTTCTGACACACCTATATAAAATAGTCTAGCATGGAACCCACCTGCCTCTGTCCCCCGAGTGTTGGGATCAAAAGGGTGCTCACTACACCCAGAGGGGGTTTCCCTCTCTGGTGGGTAATGCAATATTCTGAAATTAGTACTGATAGCCGCACACACCTGTGAGTGCACTCACACCCACTGAATTACTCGCTTCATTTAAAGGTTGAAACTTGGCTGGGGAGTCGGGCTTTGTTGGCAGTGTTTGAAGTTCTGGGTTCAATCCCCAGCATTTCCCTAGTTGAGCATGCTGGTGCATACCTGTGAGTTTAACACTTGGGGCGTGCAGGATCAAATTTTCAGGGTCATTTTATGATGGATAACAAGTTCGGAGCAACCTGGGACCTTATTTAGCTCGCTGCCCATCCCCCTGCCCCTGCACACACCGGAAGCTGTGAAATGTTGCATGTATTATGTCAGAATGAAGTCAGATCATTAACTTTTGAGCCAGAGTCTTGCTGTGTAGCCCAGGCTGGCCTTCAACTAAATCTACTTTGGTCCCCCAAGTGCTGTGACTAAGGCACAGGCCGCCCAAGCCCTAACATTGTTTTGAAAAGATACTAAGTTACTGACATCTTCAGATAACAGTGACACCATAGGCCTTTACAAAGGAAATTTATTTAAGACAGAAATATCTTTAACATATTTAAGGCAGAAATGTCTTTAAAGGAAATGTATTTAAGACAGAAGAAAAGGAAGGTCAAAAGGAAGTGAGCTGCCAAAAGAGAGTGGTGAAATGTTTAGAAAACACACGAAAGCATGGCCACTCACAACTGTTTTTAATAGTTGTGATTAGTGTGAGAAAGTAAAGATAAGCTGAACCCTGGTAAACATTTCAGACGGGAACAGGAAACTGGCTGCGGCGTTGACTCTACAAGCTGGAGAGGAGGGACAGTGATGTCAGCTTCAACTGTAGGATTTCAAAGCCTGCCAATGCTCCCAGGGCCTTTTGTCCCAGAGTTTAGAATCACCTTGGAAACAGCTCCTGGGTAAGTCTGGAAGGGAGTTCCTAGATTCGGTTAATTATCGTGGGGTCCTAGACTGAAGGGAAAGAGAGCTCAACACCAGTGCTGATTGCAGTGTTAGCAGCTGGCCAGCCTAGCTCCTGCTGCTAGCCTTCTCCATCTTGGTAGCCTCAAATTCTACACCAATTTGCCTTTGTCAGGGTTCCCTATTACAGTAATAGGAGAGGAAGCACCACAGCCATTTCACAATGGACTTTGTCAGAATTCTTTATTAAGTAATGGGAAAGTGACATCACGCTCTATTTCACAGCGGGGTGGGCATGTCTTAGGGAACAGAGATAAAGCTGAGCCAGTCTTAATTTGGGAGCAAAGTAGATACTCACTTTAGACTTTTTATGTGTTCAAATTAAAATACTAGCCAGGCTCAGTGGCATTTAATCCTGACACTCATGAGGCAGAGGCAGCCTGGTCAGACAAGACTACACAGATATCTTGTCTAATAAAAAGGAGGAGGAGGAAGAGGAAAAGATAAAATACTTAGGATAGATCTTCTTCTTGTTCCTTATCCTGAAATTTTCACTTTTCAAACGATTAAGGGGAAGAGAGCAAAGTCTGAGCTGTCCACACTCCTGGCTCCAGCAGCCCGAGAGGCCGAGGCAGGCTGTCGCTTGAGCTGGGTGTGAAGCTAGGTGTGGTATGGCCAGTCACATCCCAATCCTTGGGATGAGGTGGCCTGGAGTGTCAGGGGCCAACTCCAGCCAGAACTGGAATGGGTGGGGGTTGGGGAAAGAAGGAAGGAAATAAAAAAATTCGGCACCAAACAATCAATGCCCCCATCAGTTTCTGCCCTGGAAAGGGGGAGGTATGACCCAGAACATCTCCGTCTCTATTCCCTGGATCCTCAGCGTCAGGCAAGTTCAATAAATGCTGGGTGAGTGAGTGGATGGGTGATGGAGTCACTGGCTTCTGGACCCTACCTCGACATCACCTGTCACAGTAGCCTTCCTCAACAGCCTTCTGTTTCAGTACCAGAAGCCTCCCCACTCTCCTCCCCAGCTTTACCGTCTTCATTGTGCCCAGCACCAGCCCTCTATTTGTTGACTGTTTTCTCCCACAAGATTGTAGCTCCGTGAGAATGAGGATTTGGATTGCTATAAATATTGCTACATATCTAAACCCAGAGCTCTGCCTGGCATACAGTAGGTGCTGGCTGAATGAATCATTTTGTATAAATAAGATAGTTTCATAAAATTTTGGAAATAAACAACTACTGAATGTGTCTATCAGTGTTTTGTTCTGGTGTTTTTGTTATGGTTTTGTTGTTTATGTTTTTTAACTCAGAGTCTCACTCTACAGCCCCAAATTCACCATGTAGTGTAGCCTGGCTTTGAACCTCGTCAGATCTGTCCCAGCCTCCTGGGTGCTGGGCTTACAGGTGTGACGCAGTACACCCGGCTCCGTCGGTATTTGTTACACATTCTCAGTGGTCCTCTGAGTCACACAGTGGAAATTTATCTTCCAAGTTCTCCCCCGCTGGTATCTGTTACAGTTATAATCAGAAAAATGTAAATGTATTAATATTCTGTAAGTTTGCTGCCTGAGCTCTTTGTTTTGGTTTTTCCCTCTTTGATGGCCTGGGTAATGGGCCAAGGCCTGGGGCATGCTGGACAAGCACCCTGCCACTGAGCTCTGCCCTTGCACCTGCCCGATTTCTTGACACAGTTTCTTTATCCTGGCTCAAGTGCTGTTGTTCTTTCAGCACAGGGAACAGTGAGATGCCTGTGGGAGGGAGAGGAAAGGCATGGCAAGGTGTAGAGAATCGGGGAAGGGTGTCCAGAGGAAGCTCTCAAAGACGGGCAGAGGGCACCCAGGGCAAACAGTGACTTCGCCAGCCTATATGGGCCAGTGACCTCAATCTGGAATCTGCTCTTTCGCAAGTCAGCCCTCCAGGCCTCAGTTTCCTCACCAGGGCATCTTAGTGTGGAGCTGGGGACACCCCCTGGCACAGCAGGCCCCTGCTCGCAGGCCTATCCGGGAACACTGGTGACAGCACAGTGTAGGAGAGACTCTGGAGCTACACCGGGATCTGGTGAAATGGCTGAGTGGGTGAAGTGTCACCACGCCTGACACCCGCATTTAGCCCTTGGGACACGTGGTGGTGGAGAGGACTCACGCCCTCATGCTGCCTTCTCACCCCCCATGCTCACCGTGGGCCACCATGCCTGGCAAACAGGTGTCTTGTCAGTTTTCGTCAATGTGTTTACTTAATTTCTGTGCGTGAATCTTTTACCTGTATGTATATCTGTGGACCAGGTATGTACCTGGTGACCTCAGAGGCAGGAAGACGGCATCAGATGCCCTAGCGCTAGAATTGCAGACAGTGGGTACTGGAAATCAAATTTGCCCTCAGGAAGAGCAGCCAGTATTAACTGCTAAACCACCTTACCAGCCCAGAACTTTTGTTCTGTTTTTCTGAGACAGGGCTTCTGTGTGTAGCCTTGGCTCTCCAAAGAGCTGCCTGCCTCTGCCTCCTGAGTGCTGGGATTAAAGGCATATGCCATCACTGCCTGGCCCAGCCCAAACTTTTTTATCTTTTCAAAGACAATCTTATATAGCGCGGGGTAACCACAAATTCAACATGCATCTGAGGCTGGCTTTTGAACTCCTGATCTTCCTGCCTCCATTTTCTAAGTGCTGGGGTTACAGGTGTGCACCACCATGCCTGGCTGACCTCAAAAACTTCATAACAATAAAATTCCAAGTTGGGCATGGAAGTGCTCACTGCGCCCAGCATCTAGGAATCAGGGCATAACTGCTGTAACTTCAAGTTCAAGCCAGTGGACCCTGTGGAAAACAAACCCAAAAGACGGAAAGCAGCTCAACACAGTGACAACCTGCCAATCTCCTCCTCCTCTCCTCTTTCTCCCAAGACAGAGGTTGGGAGGACGTCAACCCAGGCTGACTTCAAGATTTCCATGTAGCTGAGGCTGGCCTTGAACTCAAGATTCTCCTGCTTTTATCCCCACCCCAAATGCCAGGATCACAGGCATTAGCCACTGTGCCCAGCCTTTTGGTCTGTCTGTCTTGGAAGGAGGGTCTTCCTCTGCAGCCCAGGCTGTCCTGGAGCTCTGTAGCCCAGACTGGCTCCCTGAGTGCTGCAAGAGCCACCAGGCACCAGGCACGTAGCCAGCTGTGCTGGTCTGGAAAGTGAGACTGAGTAGATTTGGAAAACAGTAGTTTCCGGTGTTCTGCTTCAAATGGTGCTGTCACCCCTCGGTGACCATGGTTGGTTTCATGACGTTGCAGCCACCAGAAAGTACAAGCTCTGAAAGTCCCTTCCATAAAATGCCGTGGGTTTTGCACGTGACTTTTGCACATCCTTCTGAATACCTTAATTTACATTAGGAGACCTGCGTTCCGCAAGATTATACCTCTGTCCTATAATGCATCGAGAATGCTGTGCAGTATCGAAGCTATAGTGTACTGCTTTTAGGGATAATGTTGGGGTGGGGAGAAAACCCGGACATGCTCAGTATGGAACTTTGTAAGTATTTTCAATCCAGGGCTGCTCTAATCAAGGCTACAGGACATTTATACTATAAAAAGACAAATGTTGTTTCAACGTGTTTGAAAACAACAGATTAACAGAAAGTGTTGTTGAAGGTGGAGTCCTCGTCCTGGTGGAGGTAACGGGCCACACCCGCTCGGCAGCCCTGGACTGCACGCGTAGATCGGCCATATTCTTCTTGCTCTGAATCACCAAAGCTTTCCTCTCCTCACCCTGCCTTGGCATCCACAGCCGGCTCTGGCATGGGGGAGCCCAGGCAGCCGCCAGTGGGCCAGCGCTGGGCACGTAGCTTCGGGACTACGGAGGTAAGTGGGCTCCGTGTTTTCAGAAGCAGGAAGAGTATTGGGGTGCAGTGGGGATTTCCTGCTTGCTGTGCTGGTTTCATAATTCCCGCACTAAGCCCTCTTCACACACACATGCCCCGCACTGACACGCTTGAACCTGACTGCATGCTCTCCTTTGCTAGCTGCTGGGCAACTCTCTCCAGACATTTCTCCTGCCAGCTGGCTGGCCCTGACTCTGCTCCAGTTGGCCAGCGGAGCATGGAGGGTTGTCCTCAGGCCTCTTGAGCCAGCCAAGAAGGACAGAAGCTGCTTCTGGGAGCAGCACTGAGAGAAAGGCGGGGCCAGAGATATGGCTAAGCAGGCAAGGGCTTGCCCCGCACGCTTGGTGAGTTCAGTCCCCAGAGCTCACATAAAGGTGGAAGGAGAGCCAGCGCCAAAGCTGACCTCTGACCTCCGTGTGCACACTGACGCATGCCCCGTCCACATCATACACAATAACGATATTAAAGGACAGGTGGGTTCTGGAGACATGGCTCGGTGGTTAAAGAGCACTGGTGCTCTTCTGGAGGACCGAGGTTCGATTCTCAGCACCCACATAGCAGCTCACAAGCGTCTCATGCCCTCTTCTGGCCTCTATGGTTTCCAGGCACACACAATGCACAGACACACACTGAAAATAAAAATAAATGTCTTTTTTTTTTTTTTTTTTAAGGACAGGTTAGGGGTTTAGCTCAGCGGTGGAGCACAAGTTCGAGGCCCTGGCTTGGATCCTCGGGGATGGGAGCTAACACCCTGGCTCTTTTTTCCCCCTTTCCTGCCTGGCCTTCCTTTGTTCTTGGCTTAGCAGAGGACTCTCTGTAGACATTTCCTAGCTGACAGCCTCAATGAAAGCGTTGTAGTCCTTCCTAAGTGCTGTTTCCATTCCCTTTACCCCTGGACCCTAAGAGGCAGGCAACGCTGCTGTTTGCTCTTTCCGGCTCTCAGTTCTCCCTGTCCTGGATGCTTTTGCATAATGGTATCACTTGTTTATGTCTCTCATCTGATGAGCATGTTTTGTCTAAAGAGCCTTTTTACTACTCTTAAAAGTTATTACAGAGGGGAGATAGAAAGACCTGGAGGGGACAGGAACTCCACAATGAGAGCAACAAAACCCAAAAAACCTGGGTCCAGGGGTCTTTTCTGAGACTGATACTCCAACCAAGGACCATGCATGGAGATAACCTAGACCCTTTGCTCAGATGTAGCCCACGGCAGCTCAGTCTCCAAGTGTGATTCCTAGTAAGGGGAACAGTTCTCTGACATGAACTCAGGGGCTGGCTCTTTGATTACCTCCCCCTAAGGGGGAGGGGGGAGCAGCCTTACCAGGCCACAGGGGAAGATGATGCAGCCAGTCCTGATGAGACCTGATAGGGTAGGGTATGAGGGAAGGAGAGGAGGACCTCCCTATCCGTGGACTTGGGGAGGGGCATATGGGGAGAAGAAGAAGGGAGGGTGAGATTAGGAAGGGACGAGGGAGGGGGCTACATCTGGGATAAAAATAAATAACTTGTAATAAATAAAAAACAAAAACAAAGTTATTACAGAGCAAACCAAGTCTCTTCAAAGTCTGGAGACCCCAGCTTGAAAATCTGGCTGAGCAGGATAATGGCTAACATTCCTTTTGGCTAATTAAGTTATGTCCATACGTGGTTTTAGGCAGAGGAGCTTTCTTCTTCCAGATTCTGGAATAAACTCCCATTGTCCCCTGAACCTTCTCTGCCCGGTGGATGTCAAAGAGAAAACTCAAAGCTTGGTGACCCTCCCTCCCCGGAGATTCCCGTCTCTGTGTTAGGACAGGGGTGGGTGACACTGTAAACTTGTACCTGCTAGGGCTCCGAGCTGCTGACATTTCATTGTCCTTGTGACTCCTTGTGCCCCATAATGTCTGGGCTAGAGACAATGGCTCACAGCTCCCGGCACAGGGCAATAGTATGTTACTCTTGGTGGTTTTTGCGCCTGAGAGCAATTGTAGCCTGTCGCTGCAGGAGATTTAGGTTCTGGACTGGGGTATAGCTCAGTAGCACAATCCTTATGTCACGTGTTCAAATCCCAGGGTCTCCTGAGCACCACTACTTCTCAGCTGGACAAGAAGGCAAGTCTTCTCTTCACTCATTCTCACAGCCCACACACCTTCCTATAAAAGGGGTTGCCACGGACCAGCCCAGTCGGATTCCCTGCGTCCATGGGGAACAAGGCTCTGGACAGGAAGACGGGGTTTCGGCAATGAATTGACAGACAGAGACACCTTGCTGGTTTTGGCTCTGCTGCAATTTTACTGAAGTCAAGTTGATAATTTTATAGTGATTTCACAAAAAGGCACCTTAAAGTTGGCATACTTCTCAGAACATTTAGACTTTTACCAAGAATACAAAGTTTACATTTTAACATAGGGGAGTGCCCACAAAAAAATCTTGACCTAAAAACTTTTGATCAAAGCAGACAAAGGGAAAGAAACCTCAAATACAGTTTCATTATTGCTAACCAATGAAGAGGAAAGTCAGGAGCTAAGTCAGATGCCTACCAAAGTCTAAACACACCTTTGTCAACCATCCTCCCATATGTCCTGCTAAAGATTTACGATATTCCCTAGGAACAAGACAATAAGGGGGACAAGCTTGAGCCAGCTGTACTTCTCATGCTATTTTTTCTTAAGAAGGAGCCTATTATTTTTTCACTATTCTTATAATGCTGTTAATACTAAATCTAATTCATTACTTCTTTTAAAACTACTTTTCTTCCACCCTATTCTTGTTACAGCTTTTGATAATCCATCAAGAATATATTTCCTTGTCAGGGACCACCTGAGAGAACTCGCCAACTTCAGAGACCACCTGTGGAAGCTCACCAACTTGCCTCAACTTGCCCGTTCCCTTACCTGCAGTAAACATACTGCTTGGAGATGCCCATTCCCTTACCTGCAGTAAACATACTGCTTGGAGATGCCCGTTCCCTTACCTGCACCTGCAGTAAACACACTGCTTGGAGATGCCCGTTCCCTTACCTACAGTAAACATACTGCTTGGAGATGTCTGTTCCCTTACCTACAGTAAACATACTGCTTGGAGATGCCCGTTCCCTTACCTACAGTAAACATACTGCTTGGCAACAGCAGAGATGTGCTCACAGAACCGTGGCTTATCACAAGATGTTTCAGAGAAGAAATCTGGCCGAGAAGAATCTGTAATTTTTCACCCACCCTACTTCCTTATCCTGAACCCTTTATAAAAGCTGATTCTGCTCAGTAAAGTTAGTCCTTGACAAGCACCTGTTTGCTTGGGCTCGTTCTTTTCTCTCAGCTCATCTTTTCACAGGTTTGGATTCTCTTCTATCCCTGCGAGCCGGGGCATTTCCTTGAATAGTTAATTGTGCTGTTTCAGGAATCATAAAGAAAGATAAAAAAACTCATTAATCCAGCCCCACAACCGCAACCGAAAAAGCGTAGAAATCTCAGAATGCGTCTCTTTGCCAGGCGGGGGGGGGGGGGGGGGGCTGCCAGGGACCTCCAGAGAGCATAATCCCGAAGGACACATATCTCTTAGTCTGAGTAGCGCTATCTATTGACACGCTACACCAGAGGCTGGAGTAGGTGTGGTAGGGTGCACTGTGAAAACCCACAAGTGCCCCCTGAGGATGAAACGACTTAATCGACGGAGGCAACGGAGGAAAAGAGGGAAATTCAAAGTCTTTCCAATACCTAAAAACAAATGAAGGACCAGTGTCCAAGTGCAGACCAGTCCCACAGTGGCCAGTCCCGAGTCCCCACATCACCCGACTGAGCAAGGACAATGTTTTCAGGTGCCAGACAGGACAGAAAAACTCCCAGATCCCAAGGTTTGTACTCAGCCCGCTGGAAGGAAGTGGGGTCACCTACACTGTGGGGTGGGGATGGGTGTGGGGGCAGACGGCAGGCTCTGCTGAGAGCTTCGCTGGTTTTCCCCTCTCCCCGGCATCACTGTCTGTCTGCCTGTAGTTGGATGCTGTCCTCCAGGAGGACTTACCGTCCACCCCATTCCTCCATGAAGGCACGCTGCTGCTTCCAAAGCAGGGAGCTCCCCTGCATGAGATTCCCAGTTTCTGTCAGTCTTCCCCAGCTCAGCGCAGGGCTGTCCCCATCACACTCCCCTCCCCATCCAAAGCAGGCACCCGGCTCTCTCAGGACAGGTGGAGACCAAAGCTGTGCTCTGAACGAAAGCACAGACAGTGAGCTGTTTTGGAGAAATTTGGGAAATGAGATCATAAAATGGGGGCATTAGCTTTAGCTTTGCTTCCCCTAATCAATCTTTCTCTTTCTTTCTTTCTTTCTTTCTTTCTTTCTTTCTTTCTTTCTTTCTTTCTTTCTTCCTTCCTTCCTTCCTTCCTTCCTTCCTTCCTTCCTTCCTTCCTTCCTTCCTTTCTTTCTTTCTTTCTTTCTCTCTCTCTCTCTCTCTCTCTCTCTTTCTTTCCTTCTTTCTTTCTTTTTTACATAGGCTATCCTTGAGCCTCTGACCTCTTGATTCTACTCCCCATCCCACTTGGTTCCCTAACCCTTTTTCCTTTTTTTTTAATAGCTCTCTCTCTCTCTCTCTTTGTTTTTCCAAACAGGGTTTCTGTGTGTAACAGCCCTGGCTTTGTAGATGGGGCTGGTCTCGCAACTCACAGGGATCCACCTGCCTCTGCCTCCCAGAGTGCTGGGAGTAATTTTATTTACATTTGGGGGGAGGGGTTAGACTGAGTCTCATAGAGCCCTGACTGCCCTCAGAGTCGCTCTGTATCCCAGGGTAAGCTAGAGCTTCTGATCCTCCTGCCTCCAGCCCTTAGGTGCTGAGCTTGCAGGTCTGTGCTACCACACCTGGCTTAATGAAGCGCTCAGTGGGGCCATCCCCCTCCTTTCTTACTTTCCTTTCTTTCCCAGTCCTTTCCCTTTTCCACTGGGTTGTCCTTGTCATGACCCTGCCTTGTGAACCGGTTTCCTAAAGTGAACATCTCAGCCTGGCATGGGCATGGTGACACATACCTGTGATCCAAGCATTACAGAGGTTGAGGTAGGAGTCCAAGTTCAAGGCCAGCCTAAACTTGTCACAAACAAGCAAGCAATTCAAAAGGGTCATGCATGGCTGCCTGGCCCAGCACAATTGTCCTGTGTGTCTTTTTCCTGTAGAACATGGGATGCAGGCCACAGTCACCTGGTGCCTGAAATGGAGGTTACAGCCATGACGGCAGAAGGTTTGTCAAGCTGGATCCCTACAGCTGGGGAGATTTGACTGGGCTACTTGCCTGGCAGGCTCTGCCTCCTTCCACAGTCCCAGTTTCTACAGTTCTAGAGGCTCATAGTGTCACCGCCCTTAGGGGAGAAAGCTGTGAACCTTATCACTTAACTCGATATTGCAAGCTGCTTCAACTCTATAGCTCCTGCGTTGAGACCTACTTTTGTTCTCAGCATAACCTCGGCTCCTCTGTAACACCTGCTGTCGCCTTTAGCATATCAGAAGCCATTTCACCTCCCTGTCCCCATCTTGAGTATGAGGTAAGAATAAGTTCAAGTTCCCCGGGCTCTAAAGTGCGTGAGAATGAGATACAATTCAATAGTTCCATGCTTGCTGCTTAGAATAAAGCAACAGATGACACAGGCAGGTTCTGCTTGAATTAAAGAGAAATGTCCTGCTATGCTCCTTACTCCCAGAAAGCTGGAAAGTCCCCCGAAAGTGCTCCTACCCGAAACCCCAGCCAATCAGCTTTGTCTAGTTGCCTGATATAGCACAATACACTTGGAACAAAATCGGTTACGTTTAGCTGGTCAAAATGATGTGATGCCATCCCCGGCCTTGCTCCCTGTACCTGGTTACCCGGTTCTTACCTGGTTACGGTTTTCATATAAAAAAACAACAACAAAAACCTGCCTTAGAAACGGACTGGCATCATAGTCTGATTCCCCGAGTCAGGATTTTGGCCCTGACTGGTCAGTCTTTGTTCGGCGTTCAGTAAACTTCCACCAATCTGAGTCTGGTATCTGAGTGGTCAGTATGCGCTATTCCTGAATCCATAACAATATGTGATTCACTTACACACAACAAAATGTTTTTTTTTTTTAACGGTTACATATTGTTATAACTGATTTAGAATTAGTAAAGCATACAAAAATTGGCACCTTATTTTAAAAATTATTTTTGTGTTTATTTACTGAACGTGTGTGAGTGCTTTGCCTACACGTGTGAATGCTCACCATGTCCAGAAGATATTAGGTCTCCTGGAACTAGAGCTCTGGGTGGTTGTGAGCCCCCACGTGGGTGCTAGGAACCAGGCCTGGGTCCTCTCCAAGACCAACCAGTGTCCTTAAGAGCTGAGCCGCGTCTCCAGCCCCAGACTAGAACTGAAGGTGCTTGTGAGCCAGCTGTGGGCGCTGGGACCCAACCCCAGTCTCCTGCAAGAGCAAACTACTCCTACCCGCTGAAGCACCTGGCTAGCCAGGGATGGCTCAGCCCCTAAAGGCGAGGCTCCACACAGAAAAAACAACATGAGAATCAAAGGCACTCTCGACCTTCAGGCCCAGAGCAATTCGAAAAAGTTGTAGACAAGGATATTGAGAAGTTGTAGTACTTCCGCAGGGCTGGCGAGACGCCTCAGTCACCTTGGGAAACTGTTGGCGCCCAGAACTATTCACTGTGTTCTCAAGGGTGCATGTATCGCCTGAATCACACCTCAGTGATAACCTCCAGTCACCACTCTCAGCCTGCGGGACATCTCTAGATTTCCTTCTTAGATCTTCAGTGCAAAGAAGGCACTTGTAACAACCTGATACATCCTAGGGAGGGAAAAGGGACATTTACACACACACACACACACACACACACACACACACACACACACGTGCTCAGAGGTACACAACTGTCCTTTAAAGCTTCTCCTAGGAAAGTTGGTTGAGACCCGATCGCCTTTTTTTTTGGATTGGTTTTAAAAAATCATTTTACTTTAGAGAAGGGCAGGGAGGAGATGAGGGAGGGAGGATGGGATTGGGAGGGAACGAGGGACAGGGCTACAGCTGGGATACCAAATAAATAAGTTGTAATTAATATAAAAAAACTATAACAAATCATTTACTTGTATATTTGTTGCAGTTCTATTTTTCTTATTTTACGTGCATGAGTGTTTGTTTGCATCTTTGTATGTGTGCCACACGCCTGTCTGGTGCCCAGTGAGATCAGAAGAGCGTGTCAGATTCCTTGGATGTGCAGTTGGGACGCTTATGACCTGGCACCCCCACACGCCTGTGGGAACTGGCTCTCCTCCACCAGGCTGATGGGCTGACCCTCCTTAGCCTGGCATCTAGCACTCTAACCTGCGTCTTTGTTTCTGAGACAAGGACTCACTGCACAACCCGTGGGCTTCACTTTTATGTTCAGATGATACTGTGTTGTGTAAATGTGTACATTTCAATTGTCTTTTCCTAAATAGGTGGACATTTATATCCTCTGTTTTACCCCTCAGCGCTTATGAATGGTGCTGACATGATTATACACTGTATGTACGGATTTCCGTGTTTTCGATTCTCTTGGGCATATAACTTGTGTAGATACAAAAAGGCTTAGTGTAAAAGAGCCAAATATAGAAAACAAAACACCCCGCTGTTTAGCAGTTAGACTTTAACTGTTTTGAGCCTGACCAGTGATTTCCACTGCTGTACACAAACAGCTCGAGCCCAGCTTCTAATCGGCCCTGGTGTCTCATCTCGAATGGCAGTCTCGGTCGGAGTTACAGAACACACTGCCTCGTAATAGTGAGCTACTTGTATGCTACTACATTTTTTAAAGATCATTTTTTGTGTATCAGTGTTTTGCCTGCCACCAAGTGGACACCTGCTACCCTTGGAATTCAGAAGAGGGCAGAAAAATCTCCTGCAACAGGAACCGTGGATGTGCATGAGCCATCTATGGTGTTGGAGACTGAGCCTGCGTCCTCCGGAAGAACTGCTCTTTATCTCTGAACCATCCCTTCAGCCTCCTGAACTCTGTTCAAACACAAAACAAACACACAACCCTGCAGTAACAAAGCAAACTTACGCATCAATTCTGGTCTGAGGCAGACATTCACTCCCATGCGCCCTGGGCTTGTCATTCCTGCTGCAGCAGGAAGTAGCCTGGGCTTAGTGGCAACTTTATGTCTACTAGTTTTGAAAACTTGCTAAATTATTTCACAGAGCAGCTGTACAGCTGCAGATATTATTTATTTTGTACTTTATTATTTCATGTGTGTGAGTGCTTTGCCTGCATTTATGCTTGTGTACCAAGTGAGTGCCTGGTGTCCAAGGAAGCCAGAGGAAGCAGTCAGATCCCTTGGGACTGGAGTTACAGACAGCTATGAGCCATCATATGGGTGCTGGGAATTGAGTCCTCTGGCAAGACAGCCAGTGCTTTTAACTGCTGAGCCATTTCTGCAGCCCTATTAAATTAAATTAATTCATTTCTTCTTGAGGGACAGGGTCTCCCTCCTAGCTGTCCTGGAGGAGTTTGTTACAGAGATCAGGCTGGCCCCAGACTCACAGACATTCTCTTCCTCTGTCTCTTGGGAGTGCTGAGATTAAAGGCATGCACCGCTGTCCTGGCTCTTTAGCTTTATTTTCTATGTACGATGGGGAGGTGGGAGTGGGTGAGGGATGTCGGGCCTATGAGTGCTGGGCCCACAGAAGCCAGAAGAGGGCATCACATTAACTAGTGCTGCAATCACAGGTGATTGTGAGCCTCTCAAAGTGTGTGCTAGGAACTGAACTCAGGTCCTCTGGAGGACAGTGTGCGCCTAAGTGCTGATCCGCCTCTCTAGCCCTACCTCCCTACCCCCGATAAAGTCTTGCTATGTAGACTGCTCCTAAGCTTGCTGGGTCTGCTCTTGAACTTGAGAGGAGGGGGCAGTCTCCATTTCCAGACAAGCGCAGAACAGCGACCTCTGGCTCGGCCTCGGCTGGTGCTCCTCGCCAATCTCCTAAAAATGCTCTTGCTAGTTCCTGGTCCCTTTCCCTGCACTCACTGTTGCCACACACCCTCTCCAGACAATGCGCCTAGTCACCTCAGAGCCCCCCCCCCCACAATCGGCCTTCACACGCACCTTTCAGTGAGCCATGGAGCACTTTTCTCCTCCCCGTCTCTTCTACATGAAGAACAGAAAAGTTCACCAAGCCTGAGGGGTTGTGGATGATGCGCCCTGAGGCCGAACTGTGTCCTCAAATGAACTTTCAGGGAGCTTCCCTTACCACTTCATGCCTGTGCGCACTCTGGTGTGAGGAAAGTGAGATGCATTATAGGAAGAGACATATCACCAAATCCGTCCCGACTACACCCTCAGCAACAAGCTCCCAGTTCTCTTAACCCAATAAAGGAATCCAGAAGCAACAATGGGGGCCCTTTTGTATCTTCGCTCACTGTCAGTCTGTTCTTCTATAATCTGCAATATTAGTTTATGTTTTGAAACGTTACTTACAATTTTGTGTGTGAGCTCTTCCTTCAGTCCTCTGAACAAGAGTCCAAGAACCTGGGAATGCCCAGCCTAGACTCCGGCCACAGTAGCATGGATCACAGTCTCGCACCATCATGACCCTCTTAAAAAATATTTTGGTTAAGAGCACTGTCTTCTTTTCCAAAGAACTGAGGTTCAATTCCCAGCAACCGCCCCCCCCCCCCACACGACAGCTCACAAATGTCTGTAATCCTAATTCTAAGGGATCTGACATCTTCACTAACACACTTAAAATAAAATATTTAAAATATTTATTTACTTTATTTCTGTGTATGTGTGTTTCGTTTGTACATTCCACACACCTTCCTGATGCCTGACATGTCAGAACAGGATACTGGATTCTCTGGAGTAAGAGCAGAAAATGCTCTGAACCACTGAGCCATCTTTCCAGCCTGCAAAACCTTCCTACTGTATGTAAGACTTCCTTCTGCTCACTGTCATGTGCCTTTTCAAGTGATTTCAGTCACCAGGTTCCCAGCTATGATGTGTTCTATCTATCCATTTTCCTTATTTATCTATGCTGCAAAGCAAAAAGCCCAAACCATTTAGCTTGAAATCATTGTCATTACAATGTGCCTGTCACTGACACATCCAGCCACAACCGACAAATTCAGCTCACTGCGCCTCTTGGAGGTGGTCTCTTTGTTCAGTGTCTTTAGGTTTTGAATAATCGCCTTGTATCTAGCTCACTGTATATCTAATCATGCTTGTAATTCTCAATTCTCAGCCGACCTTTATATCTGTATGTATGTATGTATATACACACACACACACATATATCATCTGGAATATATATAGACACAGACATATAGACATACAGATATATAGACATACAGATATAGACATATAGATATAGATATACAGATATATAGACAGACATACAGATATAAAGGTCAGCCTGAGATACAAAGTGAGAACTTGTCTATGTCATCCTTAGGGGATGTTTGAAGCCAGGTGTGGTGGTCAACACCTTTAATACCAGCGCTCAAGAGACTGAGGCAGGCGGATATTTCTGAGTTCCATATCAGACTGGGCTACAGAGTGAGGTTCTGTCTCAGTAAAATAAGAGGTGTTTGAAGACAGGAAGTTGGTGCTAACTCTTCCAAGTGGTCAGGAAGAGAGGTACTAGAGACCCTTAGGTCTGTCACCTTCCACCTAATTCTCCTGCATGGTGAAGTCTTGCGGAATGTGGTGCCTGACACACACTGAGCAAACATTGAGTGCCTGGTGAGTCAGTCTGTCACAAGCTCCTTAAATCTCTGTGGTAGGCTTCCCTTTGTGTGGTGCTACCAATTCCCAACCGGGTGTGGGGAACAGTCATTAAACGCTGATGCCAGGCAGCTCACACCTGTGACCCCAGAACCCAGGAGGCTGAGGTAGGAGGATCCAGGAACTCGAAGGCGTTCACATCCACACTGGGCTTCAGAGTGAGCGCGTTTCCAGCCAGAGGCAGGTGGTTGGCATAGGTGCCTGCCAAGCTGAGTTTGGTCCCCAGGACTCAGAGCACCTCCAGGCCTGTGCTGTGGGGCATGTGTGTCCCTACACAGTAACAGAAAGAAAAATGTCGTCAAGCTGACCAGAAAGCGTCCTGACGGAAGGGCTCAGTGAACGACGGCATTAATCATGTCTGACAACTTGACTTCCATTGCTAAGGCCCAGCAAGAGAGGACTGACTCCCAGAGGTTGTTGTCTGGCACACACACAGACACACACACACACACACACACACACACACACACACACACACACAGTTTCTGGCACCCTCATGGTGGCTCCCGACCATCTGTTAACCCCATTTCCAGGGGGGAAATCCGACACCTTCTTCTGTAGGCATCAGACACGCAGGCAAACATGCAGACAAGATACCCACACACATAAAGTAAAAAGTAAATTCAAAAGAGAGCATTTGCCTCTGTCTTTTCAGCTCATAGCGGTAATCGAAGAACTTGGCACAGCTTTAGTCACCACACGTGTTACCAACGAGCAAGCTGAGCTCTGGGAAAAGGAAGCCATCTCGTTAAACAGGTTTTAAAAATGCCCAGATTATGTTGGCGGTCTTTGACGGCCTTGCCGTCTGAGCTCCTGTTTCTGCATGTGGAAACTGGACTGCTCCCGGAGTCCGCTAACACCTTCCCCGCCCAACAACGAGTGGCCCCTTCTCTCACCTTAAGCAGCCTGACTGTGTGCCTGGGTCCTGGGAAGCTGCGAGGCCCGAGCAGGGCCGCTTGGATCAGGTGCCTCGGAGCTGCTCAGAGCCCCACTGTGCGTGAGCAGGAGGGTCTGCTACCGTCACCTGCTGAGTAGCCCCCCCGCACTCCAAAGGTTGCCTCAAGGAAACTGCTGGCCACTGACTGCCTCCTCTCTACTGAGTGACAGGGAGGCCAGGAGGGGCTGCCAGACGGCAAGCAGAGTCCAGCTGCGGGGCAGATGGAGAGGGGTGGCTGGATGAAGGGGCCATCTGCAGGTGATCTGGAGGTACTTGGTCTAAAGCCACCCTCCTCTCAGACCACGGCCTAGACTGTACTCTCGTCTACTTAAACCCCCGGAGTACTGTCTGCAGTGGTCTCAGCGAGACAGCCACGGGCAGCCTGTCCCTGATGCTGCCAGAGCCCCCAAGGCTAGTGTCGGACTGAAAACCCCCAGGGCAAATGGAGTCCCAGGCAGCAGCTTGGCCACAAGCATCTGGTAGAGCCAGTGAGTTCGCAGTAAGGGGGTGAAAGGTCTCCTGGGTTTAAACTCTTCCTGAACCCATGAGCTCAGCCTGGGCTGGGCGGCCAGGGCAGTGACCCGAGGGCCTGCCTGGTCACCAGTGAGTCAAGGCCTGCGTGTCCAGCTCCCCGGCTTCCCAGGAGTGCCCCAGCGGGAGGCTGGGGCTGGCAACCTTTGTCTTCACAAACTTTGCTTTAATTTCATGTATTTCCCCAGTCCATTTCTTCTTTTGTGTGTGGGTGTGAGCTGCCTCTCAGCTCACAGGCGGCTTTCCCGAGTTGAGTCTCTCCTCAGGCGTGGCTCTGGGATCCTACACAGGTGGCCAGCATTGTCTGCCAAGTACCTTAACTCTCTCAGCTGGTTCGCCGACTGAGGCTTGTTTGTTTTTTATCAATACAGGGTCTCAGGGTTACATAGCCCTGGCTGACAAAAGGCGTGTGCCACCGTGCCTGGCTTGTTTGCTTTTTTTTAAAGTTTGTTTATTTAATGTTTATGAGCACTCTAACTGCGCACACACTTGCACGCCAGAAGACGGCATCAGACCCCAGTATAGATGGTTGGGAGCCACCCTGTGGGTGCTGGGAATTGAGCTCAGGACCTCTGGAGGAGCAGACAGCGCTCTATACCTCTGAGCCGTCTCTCCAGCCCGTTTGCAGTCTTGTCGCATAGCCTGAGGAGAGAATCGGAAAGGGGGTGAGCAGTTACCTAGAACTTGCTATATACCTAATACCCCTACACAAACCCACACATACACACATGTTGAGACACAGTCTCTCTGTGTACCCTGGCTCTCCTGGAACTGGATCTGTAGACCAGGCTGGCTTTGAACTCAGAGGTCTGCCTGCCTCTGCCTCCTGAGTGCTGGGATTTAAGCCTGGCCGCCCTGTGGTTTTTATCTGGTCTAATCTTTCCAACAAATCTCAAGTGTTGCTATCACCTACTCTCATTTTACAGATGAGAAACCTGGGGCCCAAGGACATCATGCAACCTGCCAGAGAAAACTGCAGCCCTTTGTGGTCCCGGTTTAATTCAGCTGGACTGAATTTTACCGAGACTTGAACTCTCAGCCTTTTTGCCTCGGCTGGCCTGTGTGACCAGTGGCCCTGCTCTTAGTGTTTAAGTTGCACCTGCTATCGTTTTGAAAGGGTTAGACTAACTCTGTAACCTGTATGTCTTCTAAAGCCTATAGCTTTGAGTTTTAGGTTCAGGTTAAGCTAAAGCCTCTTAGTGCCTTTCCAGAGAATGGAAAAATGTGACCCTATCTATGAGGACAGATAGAAAAAAAGGCAAGCAAGCAATGACCTTCACTCAGCAAAAAGAAAAACTCCTGTCTTTGAGATAGCATTTCTTAGCAACAAACCTAGACTTCTTCTGAGTAGCTTTTGACCTGCAGCCAAAAGTCCGCAGCCCCTAATCTTCAAGGATGAGCTAACCACCCCACCTTCAATTGCAGCTGCATCCACACTTGGCAGGACTGGCCAAGCTTGAGCACCTAAGACTAACCAATTATCTTACTTTATAGCTTCCTCGTCCAATCCTAGATTGCCAAGACTGCAACTTCAAATCTCCCGCAATTTTTCTTTTAAAAACCTAAAGGCCTTTGTCTCCCGGTGCCACTCTTTGCCGACCAGCAGGGGTGACCCCATTGTGCAATGGTTAATAAACCTCTTGCTTTTGCAATGAGTCTTGGTCTGGGGGAGTTTCTGGGAAGGGTGCAATCTTGAACTCCTGAGCTGTGAGACCCCAGGTCTTACATTTTCAGTCAGAGACGAAGCCCACGCGTGGCCCGGCAGGCCTGGACAATGAAGAAGAGCACAGGCTGGGCCTATTCTGGAGAACAGTGTTCTTTCCTCCCGGAGTCACACTGGCCAAATCAGGTCTGTCCTCTGCCCCTCGATTCTACAGCGCAGGCCTTAGGAGGGTGTCTTACCGTGTCTGCGACTTGTTAAAAAAAGCAAGACAAACGTAACCTTGCCTTGCCGTGGTTAGGTTTAGGGACAGACAAGTAAGAATGTGTCCTTAGAGCCCTGCTTGGTTTTTGCTTCTTTGTTTCTGTTTGATGCAGACCCTCACTACGTAGCACTGGCTGGCCCAGAACTCACAGAGATCCGCCTGTCTCTGCCTCCCGGAGTGCTGGGATCACAGGCGTGCACCACCGCACCCCACTTCCACACTGATTTTCTGGCTGGAAAAAAAAAAAAAAAAAAAAAAAAAAAGGAAAGGAAAACAGGTGTCACGGTGCGGAGTACAGCGCCACCTACTGTAGAAATGGTGAATGACGGCAGAATAGTTGGCACCGAAGCTAGCAGGAATCGGAGACTTCGCGGTTGGCGACTTGCAGAGTTTTGGTCATGTTCGTTCGTTCGTTCGTTCGTTTTGAGGTGGGGTCTGGCATGTCGCGGGCTGGCACAGGTGTCGGAGCCACACAGGCTTAGGAAGAAAGAAAAACCCCCTGGTTGTGTGGCCAGAGTTCTACCCTCTCCCACGTACTTGCTCGCGCACTTCGATAAACGATTTTATTGAAGTTGCTTCTACCTCTTCCCGCCTTCTCCGCCCCATCTGCGGGGTAGGAGAGAGGCTAGCGCTGCTCCTCGGGCTACTTCCTGCTGGTTAGGGTTGTGCGGGCCTTGAGGAAGTCCAGTCTTGTTTCAGGGGGTCTCTGACTTGTTGACTGCATCACCAGCATCCGGGGCGCAGCGGGGCGCAGCCGGGGGGCGGGGGGCGGCGCAGCCCGGGAGCGCGGCCTCCTTTCCCGAGCTCCGTCTACACTCTCCCGCCTTTGTCCCTCTCCACAGTCCTCAGATTTAAACCGTCTGCAGCCGGCAAGCGCCCCTCCAGAGCCGCAGGAGGCAGACACCTGGAACAAAACAAAAACCCCTTTACATAGAGGAAGGCGTCTACATAAAGCCAGGATTTCTATGTATGGGCATTCCGTGTTTTTTCTGTCTGCGGGTGTTTTCTCTATTTTCTGTATTTGAGGAGTTTTTGTCTATTTTCTCTAGAATAGTGTTTTGTCTATTTTCTGTATATGTGTGTGTTGTCTATTTTCCCAATATAAGTGTTTGGTCTATTTTCTGAATTTGGGCAGTTTTTTTTTTTTGTCTGTTTTCTGTAGAATAGTGATTTTCTATTTTCTGTATATGAGTGTGTAAGACCTGGGGTCTCACAGCTCAGGAGTTCAAGATCGCGCCCTTCCCAGAAACTCTCACAGACCACGCAACTCATTGCAGAAGCAAGAGGTTTATTAACCATTACGCAATGGGGTCACCCCTGCCGGTCAGCAAAGAGTGGCCCCGGGAGACAAAGGCCTTTAGGTTTCTAAAAGAAAAATTGCGGGAGATTTGAAGTTGCAGTCTTGGCAATTCAGGATTGGATGAGGAAGCTATAAAGTAAGATAATTGGTTAGTCTTAGGTGCTCAAGCTTGGCCAGTCCTGCCAAGTGTGGATGCAGCTGCAATTGAAGGTGGGGTGGTTAGCTCATCCTTGAAGATTTGGCTGGAGGTAAGGAGCTACTCAGAAGAAGGATTGAGGCCATCTGGGTTCATTGCTAAGAAACACTATCTTGAAGACAAGGGTCTGGCCGTTCTTTTTGCTGAGTGAAGGTCATTGCTTGCTCGATTTTTTTATATCTGTCCTCAGAGATAGGTCACATTCCTCCATTCTCTGGAAAGGTACTAAGAGGCTTTAGCTTAACCTGGACCTAAAACTCAAAACTATAGGCTTTAGAAGACATATAGGTTACAAAGTTAGCCTAACCCTTTCAAGTGTTTTGTCTATTTGCTGTAAATTAGAGATTTGTATATTTTCTGTATATGAGTGTTTTCTCAATTTTCCATATATGAGTGTTTTTGTCTATTTTCTGTACATGGGTGTTTTGTCTATTTTATGTATCTGAGGATTTTTTTTTTTTTGGTCTATTTTCTCTTGAAAAGTGTTTTTTTTTTCTATTTTCTGTAGACGAGTGTTTTGTACACTCATATGAGTGTTTTGTCTATTTTCTGAATATGAGTGTTTTGTCTATTTTCTCTATTTGAGGGCTTTTTTTTGGTCAGTTTTCTCTAGAATAGTGTTTTGTCTATTTTTGTGCCACGGACCAGCCCAGTCGGGTTCTCTGTGTCCGCGGGAGAATCAGGGTTTGCATATCAGGAAGGCACAGTTTCAGGCGAGTTGACAGAGATGACACCGAGATCACTTTGACTCTGCTGTAATTTTACTGAAGTCAGGCTAATAATTTTATAGTGATTTCATAAGGAAGCACCTTAAAGTTGGCATGCTTTCCAGAACATTCAAACTTTTACCAAGGATACAAAGTTTATGTTTTAACTCAAAAGTGTAGCCAAGCGTAAAGCAGTGCCCACAAGAAATCTCAGCCTAGAAACTTTCTGATCAACGCAAACAAGAAACTGTTTCTTTCTTCTACATTTTATGTATATGAGTGTTTTTTCTATTTTCTCTATATGTTTGTTTATTTTCTGTAATTTAGAGATTTGTATTTTTTCTGTATATGTGTGTTTTCTTTTCTCTAGATTAGTGTGTTTTCTATTTTCTGTATATTATTGTTTTGTCTATTTTCTCTTTATGTGTGTTTTATGTATTTTCTGTTAATGAGTGTTTTGTCTATTTTTTGTATTTGAGTAGTGTTTTTGTCTATTTTCTCAATAGTGGTTTTTTTTTTGCATTTTCTGTATATGAGTGTTTTTTTGTATTTTCTCTATATGATTATTTTGTCTATTTTCTGTAAATTAGAGATTTGTATATTTTCTGAATATGTGTTTTGTTTCTTTACATGAGTGTTTTGTCTATTTTCTGTATACGAGTGTTTTTTCTATTTTTTGTATATGTTTGTTTTGTCTATTTTCCCTATATGAGTATTTGGTGTAATTTTTGTGTATGTGTTTTTTCTTTTTTATTTTTTTATTATTATTAGTTACATTTTATTAACTCTGTATCCCAGCTGTATCCTGCTCCCTTATTCCCTCCCAACCTACCCTCCCTCCCTCAGCTCCTCCCTGCTCCTTTCCAAGTCCCTGGATTGAGGATTTCGTCTGGCCCTGTTTTATCAGGTATCTTCAGGCCTGGCTGCAAAGTCCTCCTCTGTGGCCTACCAGGACTGCTCCTCCCTTCGGGGCTGGGGAGGTCAAAGAGCCTGCCATTGAGTTCCTGTCAGAAATAGTCCCTGTTCCCCTTACTATGGGAAACCAATTGGTTATTGAGCTACCACAAGCTTCATCCAAGCAAAGGTTCTAGGTTATATCCATACATGGTCCTTGGTTGGAGAAACAGTTTCAGAAAAAAACTCTGTGCCCTGATATATTTGGTCCTGTGGAGCTCCTATCCTTTCCACATCATACTAACTCCCCTTCTGCCGAAGGTTTGGTTATGAGTCTTAGTATCTGTTTTGAAACGCTGCTTGGTAGGGTCTTTCAGATGCCTTCTGCGGTAGACTCCTGTCATATGTCCAATGCACATCCCATTTGTCTTTCTAAGTGAGGATTGATCATCTTACCCCGTGTCCGCTTTCTTGTTTATCTTCTTTAGGTGTATAGACTTCATTATGTTTATCATGTCTTGTAGGTCTATATAAGTGAGTATATACCATGTTTGTCTTTCTCCTTCTGGGATACTTCACTCAGAATGATCTTTTCTAGATCCCACCGCCTGCAAATTTCATGATTTCCTCATTTTTGATTGCTGAGTAGTATTCCATTGTGTAAAAATACCACAATTTCTGTATCCATTCCTCCGTTGATGGACATCTGGGTTGTTTCCAGGTTCTGGCTATTACAAATAAAGCTGCTACAAACATGGTTGAGCAAATGTCCTTGTTGTGTACTTGAGCAAATTTTGGGTATATGCCTAGCAGTGGTATAGCTGGGTCTTGAGGAAGCATTATTCCTAATTGTCTGAGTAAGCGCCAGATTGACTTCCAAAGTGGTTGTACCAGTTTACATTCCCACCAGCAATGGAGGAGGGTTCCCCTTTCTCCACAACCTCTCCAGCATGTGTTGTCATTTGAGTTTTTCATCTTGGCCATTCTGATGGGTTTAAGGTGAAATCTCAGGGTTGTTTTGATTTGCATTTCCCTAATGGCTAATGAGGTTGAGCATTTCTTTAAGTGTTTCTCTGCCATTCGATATTCCTTTATCGAGAATTCTCTGTTTAGCTCTGTTCCCCATTTTTTAATTGGATTGCTTGGTTTGTTGCTTTTCAGCTTCTTTAGTTCTTTATATATACTGGATATTAGCCCTCTGTCAGATAAAGGGTTGGTGAAGATTCTTTCCCAATCTGTAGGCATTCGTTTTGTTTTGATGACAGTGTCTTTTGCTTTACAGAAGCTTTTCAGTTTCATGAGGTCCCATTTATTGATTGTTGCTCTTAGAGCCTGTGCTGGTGGTGTTCTGTTCAGGAAGTTGTCTCCTGTGCCAATGAGTTCCAGGCTCTTCCCCACTTATTTTTTCCTATTTAGATTTAGAGTATCTGGTTTTATGTTGAGGTCTTTGATCCACTTGGACTTTAGTTTTGTACAGGGTGATAAATATGAATCTATTTCCATTTTTCTGCATGTAGACATCCAGTTGGACCAGCACCATTTGTTGAAGATGCTGTCTTTTTTCCATTGAATGGTTTTGGCTTCTTTGTCAAAAATCAAGTATTCATAGGTGTGTAGGTTTATTTCTGGGTCTTCTATTCGGTTCCATTGATCCTCCTTTCTGTTTCTATGCCAATACCATGCAATTTTTATTACTATTGCTCTGTATTACAGCTTGAGATCAGGGATGGAAATACCTCCAGATGATCTGATGTTGTACAGGATCGTTTTGGAGATTCTCGGGTTTTTGTTTCTCCATATGAAGTTGAGAATCTTTTTTTCAAGGTCTGTAAAGAATTGAGTTGGTATCTTGATGGGAATTGCATTGAATCTGTACATTGCATTTGGCAGGATGGCCATTTTCACAATGTTAATCCTACCAATCCATGAGCATGGGAGATCTTTCCATTTTCTGATATCTTCAATTTCTTTCTTCAGAGACTTGAAGTTTTTCTCAAACAGGTCTTTCACTTGCTTGGTTAGTGTCACCCCAAGGTACTTTATGTGATTAGTGGCTATTGTGAAGGGTGTTGTTTCCCTGTTTCCCTGATTTCTTTCTTGGCCCTTTTGTCTTTGGTATACAGGAGGGCTTCTGATTTTTTTGAGTTGATTTTGTATCCAGCCACTTTGCTGAAGGTGTTTATCAGCTGAAGGAGTTCTCTGGTTGAATTTTTGAGGTCGCTCATGTATACTATCATATCATCTGCGAATAGTGACACTTTGACCTCTTCCTTTCTGATTTGTATCCCCTTGACCTCCTTCAATTGTCTTATTGCTCTGGCTAGGACTTCAAGTACTATGTTGAAGAGATATGGAGAGAGTGGGCAGCCTTGTCTTGTCTCTGATTTCAGTGGGATTGATTTACGTTTCTCTCCATTGAGTTTGATGTTGGCTATAGGCTTGCTTTATATCGCCTTTACTATGTTTAGGTATGTGCCTTGTATCCCTGATCTCTTCAAGACTTTAAACATGAATGGGTGTTGGACTTTGTCAAATGCTTTTTCGGCATCTAAAGAGATGATCATATGGTTTTTCTCCTTCAGTTTGTTTATGTGGTGGATTACATTGATGGATTTCCGTATGTTGAACCACCCTTGCATGCCTGGGATGAAGCCTACTTGGTCATGGTGGATGATATCTTTGATGTGTTCTTGGATTTGGTTTGCAAGTATTTTATTGAGTATTTTTGCATCAATGTTCATAAGAGATATAGGTCTGAAGTTCTCTTTTTTTGTTGGGTCTTTTTGTGGTTTAAGTATCAAGGTGACTGTGGCTTCATAGAATGAGTTTGGTAATGTTCCTTCTGTTTCTATTTTGTGGAATAGTTTGGAGAGAATTGGAGTTAGCACTTCTATGAAGGTCTGGTAGAATTCTGCACTGAATCCATCTGGCCCAGGACTTTTTTTTGGAAGGGAGACTGTTGATGACTGCTTCAATTTCCTTGGGGGAAATAGGACTATTCAATCTTTCTACCTCATCTTGACTTAATTTTGGTAAATGGAATCTATCAAGAAATTGTCCATTTATTTTAGATTTTTGAATTTTGTGGCATATAGGCTTTTGTAGTATGACCTAATGATTGTTTGGATTTCCTCAGTGTCTGTAGTTATGTCCCCCTTTTCATTTCTGATTTTGCTGATTTGGATAGTTTCTCTCTGCCTTTAGTTAGTTTGGCTAAAGGTTTGTTTATCTTGATTTTTTCAAAGAACCAGCTTTTGGTTTCATTTATTCTTTGAATAGTTTTGTTTCTAGTTGATTGATTTTAGCCCCGAGTTTGATTATTTCCAGCTGTCTGCTCCTCTTGGGTGCATTTGCTTCTTTTTTCTCTAGGGCTTTCAGTTGGGCCATTAAGTTGCTTGTATGAGATGTTACAAATTTCTTCTTGAAGGCACTTAGTGCTATGAATTTTCCTTTGAGCACTGCTTCCATTGTGTCCCATAAATTAGGGTATGTTGTACCTTCGTTTTCATTGAATTCTAGGAAGTCTTTAATTTCTTTATTTCTTCCTCAACCCAGCTATCATTGAGCAGCAAGTTGTTCAGTTTCCATGTGCTTGTAGGCTTTTTTCTAATTCCATTGTTGTTGATGTCCAGCTTTATTCCATGGTGGTCAGATAGAATACAGGGGATTATTTCAATCTTCTTGTAACTGTTGCGGCTTGCTTTGTGACCAACTATATAGTCTATTTTGGAGAAGGTTCCATGAGGTGCTGAAAAGAAGGTATATTCTTTTGAATTTGGGTGAAAAGTTCTGTAGACATCTATTAGGTCCATTTGATTTAGGACCTCTGTAAGTGCCTTTATTTCCTTATTAGGTTTCTGTCTAGATGATCTGTCTCTTGGTGAAAGTAAAGTGTTGAAGTCTCCCACTATCAAGGTGTTGGGATCATTGTGTGATTTAAGTTTTAGTAATGTTTCGTTTATGAATGTAGGTGCTCTTGTATTTGGGGCATAGATGTTCAGAATTGTGATGTACTCTTGGTGGATTTTTTCCTTTGATGAGAATGAAGTGTCCCTCCTCATCTTTTTTTATTAATTTTGGTTGAAAGTCTATTTTTATTAGATATTAGGATAGCTACCCCAGCTTTTTTTCTGGGTCCGTTTGCTTGAAAGACATTTTTCCAGCCCTTTACTCTGAGGTCGTGTTTATCTTTGTTGCAGAGGTGCGGTTCTTGGATGCAGCAGAATGTTGGATCCTGTTTCCGCACCCATTCTGTTAGTCTGTGTCTTTTTATTGGCGAGGTGAGTCCATTGATGTTGATAGATAATAGTGACCAATAAATGTTAGTTTCTATTGTATTGGAGTCGGTGGTCTTACTGTGTTTCATTGCTTGGTTTCTTTTCATTTTTGTTGGGATATTATATGTATGCCATATTTTCTTGGGTGAAGTTGTTTTCACTGGAATGGAGTTTTCCGTCTAGTATCTTCTGTAGGGCTGGTTTGCTGTGTAGATATTGCATAAATTTAGTTTTGTCATGGAATATTTTGTTTTCTCCATCTATGTTGATTGAAAGCTTTGCAGGGTATAGTAGTCTGGGTTGACATTTGTGATCTCTTAGAGTCTCCATGACACTTGCCCAGGCCCTTCTGGCTTTCATAGTTTCTGATGAGAAGTCCGGTGTGATTCTGATAGGTCTACCTTTATATGTTACTTGGCCTTTTTCCCTTGCTGCTTTTAATATCTTTTCTTTGTTCTGTAGATTTAGTGTTTTGACTATGATGTGACGTGATGTGTTTCTTTTCTGGTCTAGTCTATTTGGTGTTCTGTAGGCCTCTTTTATATTTATGGACATCTCTTTAAGTTGGGAAAATTTTCTTCTATGATTTTCTTGAAAATATTTTCTGGAGCCTGGAGTCTTTTTTTCCATCAATTCCTAATATTCTCAGATTTCGTCTTTTCATGGCATCCTTGATTTCTTGGATATTTTGTGTTTGGGACTTTTCTGATTTTACTTTTTGAGAGAAGTATCAATTTCTACAAGTGTGTCTTCAGCTCCAGAGATTCTCTCTTCCATCTCTTGTATTCTGTTGGTGATGCTTACCTTTGTGGTTCCTGATCTTTTCTCCAAGTTCTCCAGCTCAAGGGTTTTCTTAGTTTGTGTTTTCTTTATTGATTCTAATTCTGTTTTCATGCCTTGCACCATTTCCTTCATCTGTTTGAATGTGGATTCCGGTCTCTCTATGATGGTCTCTATTTTTTTTTTGTTGTTCATTTCCTTTCTATATGCCACTAATTTTTATCTCTACTTATGCCTCTATTTGTTTGGCTATGTTTGTCTGTGTTTCTTTAAGAATTTTGTCTATTTCTTCTTTACCTCCAATTGACTGGCCAAATCTTTGAGATTTTTGTTCATTTCCTCTTTAACTGACTGAATTTGCATGGTTATTGTTCTGAGAGCATTGTTTGTTTCCTCTTTATGAGCCTCAAATAGTTGGGTGAGCATAGTTTTAAAGTCATTCTCCTGTGCTTCTGATGAATTGGAGTGTCCATCAATTTTGGGGGTTGCTGGTGAAATCATGATGTCCTGATTTATGTTGGTTGTGTTCTTTTGCCTACCCCTGGCCATTGGCTTATCTGAAACCTTCCCTGTTTGTTTTTGGGTTCTGCAGTTCAGACTGGTACTGTCTCTCTCTGGCATCTGGAGAGTTCTTCAGGAAGCTGAGAGAGGTCCCATGTCCTCAGCGGTTCTGAGGACTAGCTGTACCTGTGGGAGAAAAGTACGCAGGCGCAAACGGGGCAAATGTAGGCGTGCGTGCGTGTTTGTGCGTGTTTGTGTGTGTGGAAGTATGTCTCTGGGGACAGAGTGATAGATAATGTTGGACCCTTGAGTGTGTGGGAGGGGCTCTGCACTGGATATGTCGCAGGCGCTAGTGATGGTCGCGGAGCAATTTCTGGCATTAACTGCCTCAACTCCTCAATTGGACCCACAGAGCAGGGGGGCTTCAATGTCCCAAGTGACCCTCTGTTTCCCAAAGTGTGTATGTGGGTGGGAAGGGTTCGATGCCTGGCTTCTGTTTCAGAAGGACCCTGGATCTGGGGCTCTGCGATTCTCAAGGGTGCATTCACTCTCAGGCAGGTCACTTGGCAGGGATCGGGGTATCTGAGCTCTCTGCTCTCTGGTTTGGCCCTGCTTGCTTGATGTGCTCCGCCAGCTCCATGCTGCTGCCACTGCCAGGTTAGGAAGTCCTGCTGTAGCTGGAGACTGGGTTGCTAGTCCAGATGTCTTCTGGTAAGACCTGGGGGCTCTCCACTGTGCTCTCCAAGCCTGGGATGCCCAGCGCCTGGTGTGCTTAGCTTGTACGGTGGGTCTGCTTGGCTTTGGTGGGTACATAGTGTGATATCTGTCCCTGAGGGATTAGGCAGGCCGTGCAGTCAGTGTCTGAGTGACCCTGCAGGGCCAGTATGTTAGCTAGCAGACCCTGGACCTGCAGTGCAGGGGCCTCGATGTCCCAAGTGACCCTCTGTTTCCCACAATGGGTGTGTGGGTGGGAGGGGACCCATGCCTGGCTTCTATTTTAGAAGGGGCATGGATCTGGGGCTCTGCAGACATGCAAAGTCATACTCACTCTCAAGGTGGTCACGTCAGCAGGGATTGGGGTAACCGGGCTCTCTGTTCTCTGGTTTGGCCCTGGTTGGTCTTAAGCCGGAGGGCTGATGTGCCCCGCCAGCTCAGTGCTGCTCTGCTGCCAGGTTAGGAAGCCCCCGCCGTAGCTGGAGACTGGGTTGCCAGTCCAGATGCTTTCTGGGAAGTCCTGGGGGCCCTCCACTGTGCTCTCCAAGCTTGGAAGGCCCAGCGCCTGGTGTGCCTAGCTTGTACGGCGTTTCTGCCTGGTTTTGGTGAATATATAGTGTATTCTCTGTCACTGTGGGGTGGCCGGGCGGTACAGTCAGGGATCGCGATCCTGCAGAGCCAGTACAGCGGCCCAGGACCCTGGGAGGATGGTACGCAGCGTGGGTCTGGGACTCCGAGACCAGAACCGCTGGCAGTTGCCGCTCAAGGGCTTGGAGCTCCGCCTCAGCCGCTGCAGGCCCCAGGCCGTTAGGTCTGCGCTGAGAATCTGGATGTCCGATGTCCACTGTGCCGAGGAGGAGGGAGGTCTGGGGGAGGGGAGTACCGGAGATCAAAGGATCGTTTCTCGCCTTCCCAAACAAGTCCCCTGGTGACCTGAGACCAAGGTCCTCACCTGCTGCCATGTTCCCTGTCGTTTAGAAAGCCTCACCGTTGTTTTCCTGGACTCAGAGGTCCTTCCACTCACCAACTCAAAGGTTCAGCTCTTCCACAGCTCAGAAGCTATGTGTGCTAGTCGCCATCTTGGCTCCATGATTCTCTTTTTTTTTTTTTTTTTGTATATGTGGGTGTTCTGTCTATTTTCTGTATTTGAGGAGGTTTTTGTCTATTTTTTTCTAGAATAGTGATTTTCTTTTGTCTGTAGATGAATGTTTTGCATATTTTCTCTGAGTGTTTCATCTATTTTTTGTTTTTGAGTACTATTTTCTCTTTATGAGTGTTTTATCTATTTTCTGTAAATCAGAGATTTGTATATATTTTGTACATGAGTGTTTTCTCAATTTTTCTTATATGAGTGTTTTTGTATATTTTCTGTATATGAGTGTTTTGTCTATTTTCTGTATATGAGTTTTTAGATATTTTCTCTATATGATTGTTTTGCATATTTTCTGTATATTTCTTTGTATATTTTCTGTACATGAGTGTTTTGTTTATTTTCTGTATTTCAGGAGTTCTATGTCTATTTTCTCTAGAATAGTGTTTTTTTTTTCTATTTTGTAAATATGAGTGTTTTGTCTATTTTCTCTTTATGAGTGTTTTGTCTCTTTTCTGTAAATTAGAGATTTGCATATTTTCTGTATGTGTTTTGTTTCTTTACATGAGTGTTTCCTCTATTTTCTGTACATGAGTGTTTTTTCTATTTTTTGTATATGTTTGTTTTGTCTATTTTCTATATATGAATGTGTTGTCAATTTTTTGTATATGAGTGTTTTTTATTATTCTGTATATGGGCGTTTTGTATTTTTTCTGCATATGGTTGTTTTGTATATTTTTTTGTACATGAGTGTTTTGTCGATTTTCGGTATATTAGTCATGTATATATTTTGTATATATGAGTGTTTTGTATAACTTTTGTATATGAGGAGTGTGTTGTTTTTTTTCATTATATGAGTGATTTGTCTGTTTTCTGTATAGGAGTGTGTTTTATAATGTTCTCTGGAATATATAGAACTTACCCATTGTTCATTCAAATGCTTATTTCTCTCCCTCACTCTCTGCTTTCAACCAGACATTGCACTGTGATACTGATTCTAAGCATCTCTAGTCCCAACTTTGTGTAAACATGCCAAAATAAAACCACAAGCCACAGTGTTCAGCAACGTAGAGTAAGGAGTAGGAGGGAGAGGGGAGGAAACAGAGAAGAGGAAGTAGTGGGAGGCAGAGGAGGAGGAGAAATGGCAGGAGCAGAGGCTGGGAGAGCAGAGGCTGGAGGAGAGGTCTTGGAACAAAGTGGAGAAATGAACCAGACTTAAGATATGACGCAAAGCAAGTACAAAGGGTAAGACCTGAATGGTCGGAACTATGCGGGCCTGGAGGTTGAGGGTGGAGTAATTATTGCCCAGCATTGTGCTCTGGGTCAGCAAGATAAATGCTGGCCTCTGGGTGGTGATTTGGTGAAACAGCAGATTAGGATTAACCTCGGCATTACGAAAAGATATATCCCTGGTATTTACGTATAATACAATATGAGTGTTTTCTCTATTTTCTGTATATGAGTGTTTTGTCTATTTTTATAAATGAGTGTTTTGTATATTTTTTGGATATGAGGAATGTTTTGTATATTTTCTGTATATGAGGTATGTTCTGTATGTGTTTGGTATTATGAGTGTTTTTTTATATTTTCTGTATATTAATGTTTATTTTCTGTATATGAAGAGCTTTTTATATTTTCAGTATGAGTATTTTGTATATTTTATGTATATCAGTGTTTTGTCTATCTTTTGTTTTTGAATGTTTTGTCAATTTTTCTGTGTATGAGTGTTTTGTATATTTTCTGTAAATGAGGGGTGTTTTGTATGTTTTCTATATATGAGGAGTGTGTTGTATGCTTTTTGTATATAAGCTTTTTTATATTTTCTGTTTATGGGTGTTTTGTCTATTTGCTACATGTGAATGTTTTGTGTATTTTCCATATATGAATGTATTGTATATTTTCTGTATATGAATGTTTAGTATATTTCTATATATTAGTGGTGTTTTTGTATATATTAGTGGTTATATTTGTGTTTTTTCTATATATGAGGGTTTTGTCTATTTTCTGTATGTGACTAAGTTATATATTTCCTGTATATGAGGGTTTAGTATATTTTCTGTATATGAGTGTTTTGTATATTTTCTGTATATGATGACTGTGCTTAATGTCTCCTGTATATGAGTGTTCTTATATTTTCTGTATCTTAGTGCTATGTATATTTTCTGTATATGAGTGTTTTGTACTTTTTTGTATATGGGTATTTTGTGTGTTTTCTCTATATACAAGTATGTTGTCTATTTTCTGTATATGAGGTTTTTTAATATTTTCTGTATATGAGGAATGTTATATATTTTTTTCTATAATAGTGCTTGTATATTTTCTGTATATGAGGAGTATATTGTATTATTTTCTGTATATGAGTGTTCTGTATATTTTTGTGTATGAGTATTGTATAGTTTGTGTCTATGAGGGATGCTTTTTGTATTTTCTATATATGAAGAGTTTAATGCTTTTTGTATATGAATATTTTTTATATTTTCTCTATATGAGTGGTTTGTAATTTTTTGTGTATGAGTGTTTTGTCTATTTTCTGTATGTGACTATGTTCTATATTTTCTCTATATGAGGGTTTTGTACGTTTTCTGTATATGAGAAGTGTTTTGTACATGTTCTCTATATCAGGAGTTTGTTGTATATTTTCTGTATGTGAGCAGTGTGTTGTATAATTTCTCTATATGAGTGTTTTGTATTTTCTGTACATGAGTATTGTATATTTTCAGTATATGAGTGTTTATTTTTTCTATATATGGAAGGATTTGTATATTTTCTGTATATGACTTTTTGTGTATTATCTGTATATGAGCGCTTAGTCTATTTTCTGTATATGGGTGATTTGTATATTTTCTGTATAGGAGAGTTTTTTATATTTTTTAAATGGGGATGTTTTGTAATTTTTCTATATATGAGGAGTGTGTTGTATATTTTCTGTATATGAGTTTTTTTATTTTCTGTATATGAGTGTTTTGTCTTTTTTCTGTATATGAGTGTTTTGTTTATTTTGTGTATATAAGGAATGTTTTGGATATTTTCTGTTTATGAGGTATGTTCTGTATGTTTTCTGCATATGAGTGTTTATTTTCTGTATATGAGTGTGTTGTATATTTTCTGTATAAGGGTGATTTGTATATTTTCTGTACATGAGTTAATTTTACATTTGCTCTATGACAGTTTTGTTTATTTTTTAAATGTGGATGTTTTGTACATTTTCTATATATGACAAGTGTGTTGTATGTTTTCTGTATGAGTGTTCTGACTGTATTCTGTATATAAGTGTGTTGTATATTTTTTGTATATGAGTAATGTTTTGTATATTTTCTGTATATGAGGTATGTGCTGTATGTTTTCTGTATATGAGAAATGTCTTGTATATTTTCAGTATATGAATATTTTATATATTTTCTGTATATGAGGATTTTTATATATTCTGTATATAAGTGTGTTGTATATTTTCTGTATATGAGTGTGTTATATATTTTCTGTATATGAGTGTTCTGTATATTTTTTATATGAGCAGGGTTTTTTGTATTTTCTGTATATTAGTATGTTGTATATTTTCTGTATATTAGTGTTTTGTGTATTTTGTGTATTTGAGTGTTTTGGATATTTCCTCTGTATGAGTGTATTGTCTATTTTCTGTATATGATGTTTTGTCAATGATGTTTCTGTATATGACTGTGTTGTATATTTTCTCTATATGAGTATTTTTGGTATTTTCTATATAATAAAATCCTCACAAGGCAAATCCAAGGACACATAAAATATACCATCCACCATGGCCAAATAGGCTTCATCCCAGGCATGCAAGGGTGGTTCAATATACAGAAATCGATCAATGTAATCCACCATATAAACAAACTGAAGGAGAAAAACCACATGATCATCTCCTTAGAGGCAGAAAAAGCATTTGACAAAATCCAACATCCATTCATGTTTAAAGTTTTGGAGAGATCAGGGATACAAGACACATATCTAAACATAGTAAAGGCGATATACAGCAAGCCTATAGCCAACATCAAACTCAATAGACAGAAACTTAAATCAATCCCACTGAAATCAGGGACAAGACAAGGCTGCCTACTCTCTCCATATCTCTTCAACATAGTACTTGAAGTCCTAGCTAGAGCAATAAGACAACTAAAGGAGATCAAGGGGATACAAATTGGAAAGGAAGAAGTTAAAGTTTCACTATTTGCAGATGATATATGATTGTATACATGAGCGACCCCAAAAATTCAACCAGAGAACTCCTTCAATTGATACACACCTTCAGCAAAGTGGCTGGATACAAAATCAACTCAAAAAAATCAGAAGCCCTCCTGTATACCAAAGACAAAAGGGCCAAGAAAGAAATCAGGGAAACAACACCCTTCACAATAGCTACTAATCACATAAAGTACCTTGGGGTGACTCTAACCAAGCAAGTGAAAGACCTGTTTGAGAAAAACTTCAAATCTCTGAAGAAAGAAATTGAAGATACCAGAAGATGGAAAGATCTCCTGTGCTCATGGATCAGTAGGATTAACATAGAGAAAATGGCTATTCTGCCAAATGCAATGTACAGATTCAATGCAATTCCCATCAAAATACCAACACAATTCTTTACAGACCTTGAAAGAAAAGATTCTCAACTTCATATGGAGAAACAAAAACCCGAGAATCTCCAAAACGATCCTGTACAACAACAGATCATCTGGAGGTATTTCCATCCCTGATCTCAAGCTGTAATACAGAGCAATAGTAATAAAAATTGCATGGTATTGGCATAGAAACAGAAAGGAGGATCAATGGAACCGAATACAAGACCCAGAAATAAACCTACACACCTATGAATACTTGATTTTTGACAAAGAAGCCAAAACCATTCAATGGAAAAAAGACAGCATCTTCAACAAATGGTGCTGGTCCAACTGGATGTCTACATGCAGAAAAATGAAAATAGATCCATATTTATCACCCTGCGCAAAACTAAAGTCCAAGTAGATCAAAGGCCTCAACATAAAACCAGATACACTAAATCGATTAGAAGAAAAAGGGGGTAAGAACCTAGAACTCATTGGCACAGGAGACAACTTCCTGAACAGAACACCACCAGCACAGGCTCTAAGAGCAACAATCAATAAATGGGACCTCACAAAACTGAAAAGCTTCTGTAAAGCAAAGGGCACTGTCGTCAGAACAAAACGAATGCCTACAGACTGGGAAAGGATCTTCACCAACACTCTATCTGACAGAGGGCTTATATCCAGTATATATAAAGAACTAAAGAAGTTAAAAAGCAATACATCAAGCAATCCAATTAAAACATGGGATACAGAGCTAAACAGAGAATTCTCTGCAGAGGAATATAGAATAGCAGAGAAACACTTAAAGAGATGTTCAATGTCCTTAGCCATCAGAGAGATGCAAATCAAAATGACCCTGAGATTTCACCTTACACCCATCAGAATGGCTAAGATCAAAAACTCAAGTGACAACACATGCTGGAGAGGTTGTGGATAGAGGCGAACCCTCCTCGATTGCTGGTGGGAATGTAAACTTGTACAACCACTTTGGAAATCAACTTGGCACTTTCTCAGACAATTAGAAACAGCGCTTCCTCAAGATCCAGCTATATCACTCCTACACATTTATCCAAAACTTGCTCAAGTACACAAGGACATTTGCTCAACCATGTTCGTAGCAGCTTTATTCGTAATAGCCAGAACCTGGAAACAACCCAGATGTCCATCAATGGAGGAATGGATACAGAAATTGTGGTACATTTACACAATGGAATACTATTCAGCAATTAAAATAAAGGAAATCATGAAATTTGCAGGCAAATGGTGAGAACTAGAAAAGATCATCCTGAGTGAGGTATTACAGGAACAGAAAGACACACACGGTATATACTCACTTATAAGTGGGTACTAGACCTATAAGATAGGATAAACATAATAAAATCTGTATACCTACAGAAGATAAACAAGAGAACCTGGGTAAGATATTCAATCCTCACCAGAAAGACAAATGGGATGGACATTGGATGTAGGAGAAAACAAGTAACAGGACAGGAGCCTACCACAGAGGACCTCTGAAAGACTTTACCTAGCAGTAGAGTCAAAGCAGATGCTGAGATTCATAACCAAACCTTCAGCAGAGTGCAGGGAATCATATGAAAGAGGGAGTTAGTAAGACTTGGAGAGGACAGGAGCTCCACAAGGGCCAAATATATCTGGGCACAGGGGTCTTTTCTGAAACTCTACCTCCAACCAAGGACGATGTATGGATATAACCTAGAACCCCTGCTCTGATGTAGCCCATGGTAGCTCAGTATCCAAGTGTGTTCTCTAGTAAGGGGAACAGGGACTGTCTCTGACATGAACTCAATGGCGAGCTCTTTGACATCTCCCTTTCCCAAGGGAGGAGCAGCCTTGCTAGGCCACAGAAGAGGACATTGCAGCCAGTCCTGAAGATACCTGATAAGCTAGGGTCAGATGGAAGGGGAGGAGGACCTCCCCTATCAGTGGACTTGGAAAGGGGCAGGGAGAAGATGAGGGAGGGAGGGTGGGATTGGAAGGGATTGAGAGAGGGGGATCTGTCTGGGATGCAAAGTAAATTACCTGTGATTAAAATTTAAAAAAGTAAAATTATAAAAAAGTGCTTTCTCTATTTTCTGTATATGCATGTTTTGTGTATTTCCTGTATATGACTGTTTTGCCTAGTTCCTCTTCATGAGCGCTGTGTCTATTTTCTGTAGATGAGCGCTGTGTCTATTTTCTGTAGATGAGCGCTGTGTCTATTTTCTGTACGTGAGTGTGTTGTGTGTTATGAGTGTGTTGTGTATTTTATATGGGTGTGTTGTCTGCGTTTGTGTTTCTGATACGCACAGAAGCCAGAGAAGGGGGTCGGTTACCCTGAGGCAGCAGTGACTGGCGGATCACCGCTCCTGCACTGAAAATCAAGCCTGATTCTCCGGAACAGCATTCAGTGCTCACGATCACTGAGCTTTTCTCCATTCCCTACTTTGTTTGTTTGCCTGTTTGAGACAGGGACATTTGTTGAATGACTCCCTGGCTGTCCTGGAACTCACTTTGTAGACCAGGCTGGCCTTGAACTCACAGAGATCCACCTGCCTCTGCCTCCTGAGTGCTGGGATCTAAGGCACCAGCAGGCCTGGCAGTAATGTCTTACTTTTCCTCAGCAGCCATTAACTGATCTTCAGCGTGCCCTTCTCTCCATGACTAGCGGTTGACAGGTCTAATATTGCACGGGAAATCATATTTGTCATGAGTTTAGCACAGCCATGACATGCTCTGAAGACAGGGATCTTACCAGTCCAACCCGCTCTCTAGCTCCTATACTCTTTCTGCCTTCTTATCCGTGTAAGTCTTGGGAAGGGTGAAATAGATATCTCATTTATTAGTCACTCACCTCAGCACTCTGGCCAGCACGAGTCTCTGACGTACCCCTGCCTACTGCCAAAAGCAGCTTATTTGACCAAAACAAAATGCAACACTCAATGGAGACACTCTGTCAATGGGATCAATTATTTAGGAGACAATTCTGGGGGGTGGAGAGACAACACAGCAGTTAGGAGCATGCGCAGCTTTCCCTTCCCAGGGACCCCGGAGTTGGCTTCCCAGCACTCACGTGGACTGGCTCACAACTGCCTGTATCTCCAGCTGTGGGAGCTACCTCCTAACACACACTTTTAAAATAAATCTTAACAAAAAGACAATTTGATGGGTACATGATGTCCATTTAGTAAAACAGCTGCAGCTTCGCCGGGGCCTGCGACCTCCCTAGATACAGGCTCAACCACGTGTGTAACACCAGACATGGCATCTTTCCTGTGGGCGGACCTGGAGGCCAATCAGAGAGCAGGGGGTTAACCCCGTAACAGGCTCGCCACTCCGGCAGCCGTGGGCTTACCTGGCAAGGTCTGCTGAGGACGGCCCCCCTCAGCTGCCTGCGTGGACCTCTGGCATCATGAAGGCGCCCGGGGAAGAGGCCTGCCCCTGGCTTTCTTGATGTCCTGTGAGCGCAGCACACCGTATCTTCAGCCACCGGGTCTCACCAACTCATTCTGGTGGCAAACTAAGCGAAATGGGAGCCCCAGGGTGCTGCGAGGGTCTGGAGGCTCCCTCATCAACAGCTCACGGGGAGGTAGCCCAGCTGCGCGCTGGGGTTTTCATTTAATGACAGATGGCTCCTGGGAGCAGTTTAATCCCAGGGAACCGTGTTCAAACCCTTTTGAAAGCCTTTTTATTTTTAGTTAGGGCACCAAGAGGCAAGTTTCCTCACAGCTCTTTAATGATCTTTAGTTTTGGCTCACCAGCCTTCCTCCTTCACCTTCTGGCTCCCTCCTCACGTAAGCCTTTCTGCCCCGCCCACTTTTGTTTAATCACCAGTGTTCTATCGCCCTACTTCCTTCCATCCTCAAAGCCTGGATTTTTCCCTCTCATGGACGCCTTGAAGCCATTTTTTTTTGTGTGTGTGTGTGTTTTTTGAGACAGGGTTTCTGGTGTAACCATGCTGTCCTGGACTCGCTTTGTAGACCAGGCTGGCCTTGAACTGACAGCGATCTGCCTGCCTCTGCCTTCCTGAGTGCTGGGATCACAGGCGTGTGCTACTGTGCCCAGCTAATTTTTTTAATTTGTCTTTTTTTGGTTATGTTTTTAATGTACGAGTGTCCTGTCTGCATGTACACCTGCATGCCAGAAGAGGGCATCAGATCCATTTATGGATGGTTGTGAGCCACCCTTTGGTTTCTGGGAATTGAATTTAGGACCCCTGGAAGAGCCGCTGAGCCATCTCACCAGCCCCAAAACTGTTCTTTAAACTGTACCAATGTCAGGCGTTGACAGGACCACACAGACCGTATGGTTGAGCCATTCAAAATGAAATCCAGGAAACATGAGGCCCACTGTTCTGTGGTGGGCCTACACCTCAGAGAAGCCCACTGTTCTGTGGTGGGCTTACACCTCAGAGAAGCCCACTCACCAGCGTGCATCGGAGATGGTCAAGGTTCACCAGCACCTCAATCCACCTACCAAGAGCCTGTTTTACATGAGGAATTTCTGCAGTACTGAGAAGTTCCAGAGGGGGGCAGCCTAGTCTCAGCCTGAGCCAGGGCCCCGAAGTTTTCTGCCCTCCCTTTTCCTAATTGCCTCCTCTCCCTTCCTCCTCGGTTTCTTTCCTCCTCCTCTTCCTTCTCCCCTCTTCTCCCTTCCTCTTTTCCTTCCTCTTCCTCCTCCTTTTCCTCTCCCTCCCTCCTCTTCCTTCCTTCTTTAAGACAGATTCTCCTATGTGGCTCAGGCTGGCCTTGAACTTGTTTTCTTTCTAATATTAGTTCTGTTTTTAAAACAAGCATGGCATTGGTTGCCCTCGACTTCAATCCCAGCATTCAGCAGGCAGATTAGGGAGAATCTCTGAGTTCCAGGGCCAGCTGGTCTACAGATCGAGTTCCAGGACAGCCAGGCTACAGAGAAACCCCGCCTCAAAAAAATTGTTTTTCTTTATTTTTATTTTATGTGTGTTTGCCTCCATTTCATGGGTGCCTGGTACCCTCTGAGGAGAGAAGGCAGCACTGGATCCCCTGGAACTGGAGTTACAGACAGCTATGAGCCACGAAGGGGTTTCTGAGAGCCAAATGCAGGCAGCAGGTGTCCTTTAAAAAAACGTGTTTATTCATGTGTGTGTGTGTGCATGGGCCACAGTGCACAGGTGGAGTTCCCCTTGTGGTCAGCTCTCGCCTTTCCCCACGTGGGTCCTGGGGCTTCGGTCACAGGCACAGGGCAAGAGCCTTTCTTTGCCTGAGGAGCCATCTTAGCTGCCCAAGAGCAAGGGCTCTGACTACCGAGCCCGCCTCTTTCCAGTTTATTCTATCAGGTTGTAACAACCCAAGTTAAAAGCGGATCCCAAATGGTTACGTTATACAAGCTGTGACGATTTTAAACTTGTGACAAGGGCCAAAATGGGGATTCTAATAACTGCGAGAAAATCCTCACTGAAGCTTCAGAAAGCTGCAGCGCTGGTTCTCTTCCCGCCTGGGGGCTGCTTCCCAGCAGCCCACAAAGTCAGGAGGGGCACAAGATGAGGCGGCCGGAGAGCTTACAGGGGGAGAACCTTGCAGGGTCGGGCACTGGGAACAGCTGATGCCTAGTTCAACTTTAATTCCGGGGAACAGAGGCTCCCCAACACCCCTTGGGGAGTGGGCAGGAGGCTTCAAGAACAGGTGTACCCAGAGGTTCAAAACCTTAGTTAATTCCTGGGACTGGGGCAAAATCACCAGATCACAGTCCTTTCAGAGCAGAGGTCCAGCAGCAGTCCCCCGCCCAGATAAACCTTAGGGTGTGACTGGGGTCCTAAGAAAGCCCACGCAATGTACTAACCTCCCCTCCCCCTCACTACAGCATAACCTGCATGGAAGAGGGCAGTACCGGGGGTCAGGGGTCCCCCAGGTAGCCAAGCCTGACCATTTGCAGTCTTGGCGCCTAAAACCAAACCAATCATTTTAAAGGTCAGCTCCCCTAGAGACCCTCTCACCCAATCCTGTAATGCCAAGACTTGCACTTCCCTGCTTGCGTTTTGTCCCCTTAAAAACCCTGTTCCCCAGGAGTTGGGGGTCGCTTGCCCCTTTGTCTCTTTAAAGGGCGGACACCCAGCTCAAACTTGGAATAAAAGACCCTTGTGTGTTTTGCATTGGACTCAAAGCCTGTTGGTCGTTTGGGGACTTGAGATCTGGGTATTTCAGCTGTCCCCACTCGGCCCCCACCCCCAACCCCGCCGTTCACTCTCCCACCGGAATATGAGAGCCTGGGGTTCCCTGCCTTGATGCCCCCAGGGCCCTGCATCAGCCTGGGCCCTCCTGGGTGCCTGGAGCTGAGTAGTAGCAGCACTACTTTCCTTTAGGAGTTCTGCAGCTCAGCCCAGAGGCCCCAGGGGAGGCTGCAGCAACAAATACCAGAAAGGGCTATCTGGCTCAGGCGGCCTTCTCCTTCCTGTATTCATGTCTGTAATCTCGGCATTTAGGAAGCTGAGGCAGGAGGCTTGCCATGACGTGCAGGCCAGCATAGGCTACACAGTAAGTGGTAGGCCAGCTAGACCCTGTCAAAAATAAATTACATTAAAAATAAAAGAGGCTGACAACCCCGGACATTACAGGGAACTCTAACGCTCTGTGGGGGTGGGAGGGATGGAGGAAGGGAGAGGAAGAGGGATGGGGGGGTGAATGCCCCGGGTTCCTTCTCCCCGCTCCACAGAACAGAGGGAAAACAGGCTTTGAATCTGCAGTATGGAAGTTCTGTCACCTTTGCTTTCCACCAAAGAAATCAAGAACATCTTACCGAGACCGAAGGCAGATTCAGGAAGTGGTTTGGAGAGACTCGCCACCCCTCACCGGCAGCGGAGGAGGCCTCTGAGGGCCCCAGCATCCGGCTCAGCTGAGGGCTGACACGGGAGTGAGGCCCCCCGGCACGGGAGTGAGGCCCCCCGGCACGGGGCATCCCGGCCTGGAGGACAGGACTTGTGCGCAGAGGACCGCTTCTGTAGCAGCCGATGCGAAGGCTGTCTGTACAAGGATATTGGCTGTTGCTGCCCCGCCTGCCAGCGGCCCCAGCAGCCTGGTGGGTTGTGGGTTATTCTGAAGTTTGGCTTTCACGGTGAGAGAATATAGTAAAAGCTCCGCGGGGTAGCAGACAGAGGAAGCACGTCTTTGAAAGCAAGAATCACGCAGACAGGAGCAGGGCTTTCTTTAAGCAGGGAGAGGTGTTGAGGCAGTCCACAGAGTTGGTCGTGAGTTTGAGGCCAGCCTGGGCTACAAGGTGAGACTGTCTCAAAGCAATAAAACCCAGCTCCCAACTCTCAATAGCACAGGTTTGTTCTTATCAGCAGCCTGTCACACATGAAGAGTTCTGAAGGTCTCAATTCCACTTGCATCTCACTTGTCCACGGCCACACCCTGTTCCAAGGGACCGAGCACAGCCTCCTCATAGGCCACAGGACAGAAGGGAGGGGAAACTCGAACAGTTTTGGTTGGTTGTCTGTTTTCTTTTAAGACAGGGTCTTGACATTTAGCTTAACTGCCTGGACCTTCACTACTGTAGCCCAGGGGGGCCTGCAGCGTGAAACAATCCCCCTGGCCCTGCTTTCTGAATGCTGTTTTTAACAGGTGCTTAACACCACTACATGCTTGATGAAGACTCTCAATGTCCTGATGTACGTGGCTGATTATTTAAGGAGGTGGGCAATGCAAAGGGAAATGGAACCCAAAGAAAGGATAGTATTTGTGGTGGTTTGAATTCCTGCGGGCCCAGGAGGCTCATATGTTTGAATGGTTAGTCACCAGGGCCTGGCACTATTTGAGAAGGATTAGAAAGATTAGGCAGTGTGGTCTTGTTGTAGGAAATGGGTTGCTGGGATTGGGCTCTGAGGTTTCAATAAGCCCACACCAAAGCCAGGCATGATGGTGCACTCCTGTAATCCCAGCACTCAGGAAGGCAGAAGCAGGTAGATCTCCGAGTTCAAGGCCAGCCTGGTCTACAAATTGAGTCCAGGACAGCCAGGGCTACACAGAGAAACCCTCTCTTGAGAAACAAACAAACGAGCCCACACCAGACCCAGCATTCCTTTCTCTCTCTGCCTGTGGATGGAAATGTAAAGCTCTCAGCTACCTCTCCAGCACCACATCTGCCTGCAGGCTGCCATGCTTCTCGCCATGACAATCGATAATGAACTAAACCTCTGAACTGTCATCCAGTCCCAGCTAAATCCTCTCCTTCATGAGAGTTGCCTTGGTCTTGGGTCTCTTCATAATAGTAAGAAGGGTGACTAAGGCAGCATTGTTCCAAAGATGAGCATTAGTCCAGATTTTGAGTTCCCGCTGCCCAGGTGCCACTGAAAGCCTTGGATGTTGCAGAAGCCCAGCAACTACCTGCAGCTGCCCCTCTTCCTTCGTTCAGAAAGAGCCTATGTGCTTCTTAAATTCAGTTCCCGTTCACTCGGCATGACAAGAAGCTGTAGGGTGGGTCTCGTGGGACAGAGCAGGGCACCGTCAGAGGTACTTCCGGTCTTTCTGCAGTTCTTGAGCCAGTGCTTAGAGCGCCTCCTGGTCAGAAGCTGGGCAGTGAGCCCAATGTCCTCAGCTTTGTAGACACAAGGCCGACGAAAGCAAGCCCTCCGTTCTCCATATCAGCTGTGTGACCACGACAGACATTCGGAGGCATTTCTTCCGGGTCACAAAGGTGATGGAGACCTTTGTTAACACGCCACAAGGAGACAGCTGGCATGAGCGACTCAGCAGGTAAAATGCTTGCCGGGCAAAGCCTGGTGACCTGATTTTGAACTCCACAACCTACATACAGTGGAAAGAGAGTAACAGCTCCAAAAAGTTGTCCTGTGACGTCCACACGTGCGACGTGACACATCCACACTAATAAAAATGATAATTTTATCATTTATAAATAGATTCTAGAGAATAAAATAGTGCCTGGCCCTAGGTGGGACTGGATCCCTGAGTAGCTACCCGAAGGTAATGTATTTCTACTCGATGCAGCTCCAGAGTGGGAAGGGAAGAGGGCGGCCATAGTCAGGAGAGTCTAGAAGGGACTAAGAGAGGCGGTGATTCTGGTGCCAGCTGGAAGGGAGTGAAACAGGAAGGTGTGAGGAAACACTCCCCACCGCTCACAGACTGACTGTCCCAAGAGGACTGGTACAAGGCTTCCAGCTGAGCCAAATTAGAAGCCCCTCAGCTAGCTTCCTCCAGGCCGCTCTAACCTGCTCCTGTAAGGGGCTGGGAGAGCAGCTGTTGGAGGCCTGTGGAATTCTGGTCAGCTGTGCCCGAAAGCATTCCGTGAGGTATAGGCACCTGGGGGCCAGCTCCCCCTGGACCCTGCCTTCCTCCTTGTGGAAAGGTCCGTGCAGTCTCCTATGGCGCACGACTGAGGCACCAGACCCTCAAGGATGGTCTCAGCCCAAGGCGAATTAGGCCTATCCTCTGCCACTGCCTTCCGAAGTTCCTGGAGGTCTAGAGCCCCACAGGGGGCCCAGCTGGGGGGACCGGCCGCCCCAGGAGCAGCTGTGACCCAGAAAAGTTCTCCGAATATGGTCTCTCCAAATACGGAGGGGGTGTAGAGGGGCCAGCGAAGGGGTTAGTAAGTGAGCCCTGTTTCGGTGGCACAGCCGGAGGGGTAGGGGCTGGCCAGGGGGCATTCTCAAATGGGTCTAAAGAAGGATATATATTCTGTCTCTGGGGAGGGGGCTCATCATCTGGCTTAATGCTGGGTTTGGCCCCAGCCCCTTCCTCCTTTTGGGGGCCAGCTCCTGCTCCAGTCCATTTTCCTGTCTCCTACCCTTATTCCTTATGTTCCATGGGTGGTCTCGGAGGAAAACAGCCCTTAAGGGCTGTAACCAGGGGAATGACTCCCAAAGGGGGGATATCCCCATTCCAGACCTGTGCTCTGTTGCCCAGGCTTTCTACTCCACCCCAGGTGTCCCAGTCAAACAGAACACCTCATCCGGCAGCCGTGGAGCAACCTTTCTAATATACTTCCATACTTGAAGGGCTTGAGTATCAAGCAGATTGAAACCCCTACATTTAAGCAAAATCTGTAGGGATTCAGACCTGGGTTGGATTTCTGAGATGGGGAGGACTGCCCCATATTTAATGGGGGTACGCTCACCCGCAGACCGGTTGGCCCGTCAGCGTACTTCCGTGTAGCAGGATCCTCACACTGGGCAACAGTCTGCCGGGTCAATATCCGGCAGGTGGAGCTGAGAGGAGGGTGGCCAGTCCAGCTGGACACCCTCCGTGGCTGAGCGGGGTGGTGAGTATCGACGGCCTGGGCCTCCCCGGATGCCCCAGGGAATAAAACATCACCGAGCCAGGAGATCTGTCGAAGCAGGAACTCGGTTTGTTCAATTCAGCAGCCCCTTTTATAGGTTTGAGCCCAGGGGCAGGATTAAGGAAGTGAGGTAGGACGAGGTTAGGTGGCACAAGGAGAGGTGGGCCAGCGACAAAACTCCACATCACAGTTGCCAGGCAGGGGTGATTTTAAGGCGTATATGATGAATCACTTTTGTCCGAAAGTGGCGCCTCTTATATGGGAAGCTAAAGACAGGTCTCCAAACTTGAGCCAGGCTCAGGTAGATGCAGCAGGCCTTATTAGACCCAACACATGGATTTTTTTAGCTTTCAAAAGAAACACTCTGGCATGGTGGTCAACACCCGTAATGGCAGCACTTGGGACAGAAATGAGATTTAAATTTAAATTTAGCTTACATTTTAGAAGGCTTGAGGCCATCCAACAACCGGGCCACTTTCAAATACTCAGCTGCCCGCCATTGCTTCCTCACTCTCCCAGATTCAGTGCCGAGTCCTTCCTACCCCACCCTGGCCAGCCCTGCTCCTCCAGGGGCCCCTCCCGTAGACCATTTCCCCTGAGGAGAAGGAATTGTACTGTGTCCACTCTCCAGAACCTCCATTCTGTTGGCCCCTCACTAAGCAAAGCGGTGGCGGCTCCTGCGGGCACTGTGGGTATCCGTGTGAGAATTCCACAGAGAAACGGCACAGCAGGATCACGGCTGCCCGGAGGATCACTGATGGTTACCATAAAAAGACACTAGTGAAGGCATTGAAGAGGAAATGTGCCTGCGATGGTACTGTCATCCAGCGTCTGGAGCAAGAAGTGATTCAGCCACAGGATGAACCGTATAGAACATGCCAGCTCCAGAGGGGCGGAAGCGGAAGGGGGGACACAGCTCAGCAGTTAAGAGCCCTGGCTGCTCTTCCAAAGGATTTGGGTTCAAATCCCGGCACCCACATGGCAGTTCACAACTGTCTGTAATTCCAGTTCCAGGGGATTTGACACCCGAACACAGACATACATGAAGGCAGAACACTAATGTATTTTTTTTTTTAATTTTTTAAAAGAAGTCCTTTAAAAATTATTAAAACAAAACCAAACAAAATGCCAGTTCCTGACAGATACTGGATTGGCTAAGAAGAATCATTTGAAGGTTCATGGGGTTTTTAATGCTGTGTTGGAGGTTCCTGCTGGTTGAGATTGCAGTTCTTACCTGGGATAGCTATTCTGAGCTCAGGGTTAAAGGCAATACCCCTGACTTCATCTGGAGAGTGTCTCACAGACACCCCTAGCCTAGCTATATGGCCTCTGACATAGCTCCCTGCTAGCTCTCCAGGGCCTCTATGTTAACTAGGTACTGTGTTTCTATTCCTATGCTAGGAGCGTGCTGTATAATGCAAGTCAAGCATCCTTGACAAGCCTAGTTCCAACCAATTAAGTACTAAAATACCCAGATCTCGAGTCCCCAAACCAACAGGCTTTGAGTCCGGTGCAAAACACACAAGGGTCTTTCATTACAAGCTTGAGCTGGGTGGCTGCTCTTTAAAGAGACAAAGGGGCAAGCGACCCCCAACTCCTGGGGAACAGGGTTTTTAAGGGGACAAAACGCAAGCAGGGAAGTGCAAGTCTTGGCATTACAGGATTGGGTGAGAGGGTCTCTAGGGGAGCTGACCTTTAAAATGATTGGTTTGGTTTTAGGCGCCAAGACTGCAAATGGTCAGGCTTGGCTACCTGGGGGACCCCTGACCCCCGGTACTGCCCTCTTCCATGCAGGTTAGGCTGTAGTGAGGGGGAGGGGAGGTTAGCACATTGCGTGGGCTTTCTTAGGACCCCAGTCACACCCTAAGGTTTATCTGGGCGGGGGACTGCTGCTGGACCTCTGCTCTGAAAGGACTGTGATCTGGTGATTTTGCCCCAGTCCCAGGAATTAAGTTTTTGAACCTCTCATTCCCCCTTTTCAAGAGGAAAATTTCTCAAATCTTCAAGATAGCTTGGTGTTGGGAGGGGGGGGGCTTTTATATCATTTTTAGCTTCCAGGTGGGATCAGGGGCTGTGGATCTTGTCTTCTATAGCTGCTTCAATGCTGACCATGGGGCCATCGACAATGGAGCAGTTGTGTGTTGTCTGAAGCTCCCGGTATCAGTCTGGGATGAGTCCTATTGAGTCCATCAGCTTACACGGGTGTCGAGGGTGGCTCCACGGAGAATAAACCTGTCAGACTAGACACAGACTAGGAGCAGAGTTATTATTTTGAAGGGAGGGGGAATTTATGAGTTGGTGTTGTTTTTAGTCATAGCCAGGTGTTGGTACTGTGAGCGGAGCAGCTGGATAGTCCCCCGTCTCTCTGCCTGATGTAGGTCATTAGCTGGTTCAGCAAACATGGCCCAACATTAAGCAGTAATAATATTATGAATGGGAGAGGGCCTAAGAGAGTGGATAGCAAAGTTGTCCACTTGCTGAATGAAGGTTCAAACCATCCTGACTTGGCCTCTCTCTCCTTACACCTCTGTTCTAACCTTCCCTGACTTTTGCCAGTAACTCTCTCATCACACCTGACTTACTGACGCAGAAGCAACATTCTTCCTTGAGCACAGCACATAGCCCTCCTTGCTGCAGAAACACCAAGTCGAGTCCTCTCCTATTCTGGAGGACAACCTCTGCCAAGGAGTCAACGCTCTGTTCAAGGTCCGAGAAAGAGCCCTCCAATCTTTGGGTGGCTAAGTCTGTAGATTGCCTCGGCTGTCCGTAATGCTTCTCCTGGAGGGCCAAGGAAGTAACACCTGTTCCTGCTCCTGCTGCTAGGGTGATAGCTGTAGCCGTTATGGGTTCCCTCTTACTTCGTACGTGATTCTGGTACGGTCGATCAAGGCTGTGAGGAACTCTTCATTGTTTTGGTAAATTAGTCAGGGAACCAGCTGCACCAGAACACAGTAAGAATCTGAGAGCAGCTTGCTGTAGGTACAGGGGGTCAGGCCAGAGGAACAAGCCCACCAAGCATTATTGGGAGGTACTAAATATTGATCCACTCCTAGCCCTAGAGTTAAGGTCTGGCTGCAGAGGCTCTGATGGGTGTCTGGGACTGTTCCCACGCAAGTCTCGCTTCCTGAAACTAGCTGGAGAGTAAGTCTGGCCTGTGGAGGTGGTTGCCATCTGCAACTGGTCATATCCGTGGCAAGGGTATAGTTGCTAGTGACTGCCACAGCCTCGTAAAAAGGGAGTCGTGAGTCATAACATAACCAACAGGATTTAGTGAGGTCTGGGTGAGTCCTGTTTAGGGCTACACAGGTGTTCAGCATTAATTCCCAGAGAGGGTCAGACTGGGGTTCCTGGGGAGGCCTCATAATTTGTTTAATTTTGGGGGCAGGAGCAAGTAGAGGTTTGGGGGTTCTTGTTTTCTGGGGAGCCTTGGCAGTAATCAGACCTAAGGGGTTAGGGCCAACAGTCCTTGGTGTAATACCAGAAAGGAGGAACCTGAGGTGTATTATCCCCCATGCCTTCCCATCTTCCATTGTCGCAGCCCAAAGTTTTTCCCCTGCAGCCATTTGGGATAGTTCCTTCCCTCGTTGAGGAAGGAAAGCAATAGCTGATTACGGGTTGGGTTATAGGGCGTCGGGCAAATCACTATTAATTGCATATGGACAGTTATCATATTTGGGGTCCCTAGTGAACTGGATAAGTCCAGATGAAATTGGTTTCCAACTGGTAGAATATTCCTCGCAACTCCATTTGCACAATATAAGTCCACTGAGTTTCCACCATTTTCCCGCCACCATGGAGAATCAGCGGGGGAGGAACACATATAAAAATGTACCTTTACTTCCTGAGTGAAGTACCTTGCACGGGATCCTGTTGGCATGGCGAGTGCCAGATTGAAACTCAGTTCAGGAAACCATGTCTTGGGAGGAGCTGCCCGGGAGGCTGTGGCTAAGACATTAGCATATTCATCCCAGAGGACCCAGCTATTGTTTACAGGGACGTGTGGGTTCCAGGCAATAGTACTGTTAGCAGACCTAAGACGATGACGAGGCTTTGGCTACCTTGACACATAGGGGGTGGTCTGGGTTGCGGTGTGGTTTCTTGGGCAGCAGGCGTCAGGGAGTCTTCTGGGGTTGAGAACGGGTTGGCCGGCCTAGCGCCTAGCGTGTGAATAGTGAACCCAAGCTGCAATTCCGTCGACTTTGCTGGCAGTCGGGGTCGTGAGCAGGACGATGTGTGGCCCTTCCCACCTGGGCTCTAGTGTGCTTTGGCGAAACCGCTTCACGTAGACCCAGTCTCCAGGCTGGAACTTGTGGGGTTCTGGGACCGGGACTGTCTCACAGAGAGCACGCAGTTTAGGCCAAACATGTTTATGAGCCCATTGGGTAGCTCTGACACAGAAGACTGCTCTGACATGGAAGATCAAGTCTTCCTCATCTTTCTCAGCGATGGCATCAGGCTTAAGATTAGGTACAATGGAGGCTGACATTCCATACATAATCTCAAAAGGAATCAGTCCCGATTGATAGAGAGAATTCCTAACTCTATACAGGAAAAGGGGAGAAGCATCACCCAGTCACCGCCAATCTCCAAGGTCAATTTAGTTAAGGTCTCTTTTAATTTCCTATTCATTCTTTCTACCTGACCTGAACTTTGGGGTCTGTAAGCACAATGTAACTTCCAATCTGCCCCAATACATTTTGCTACACTCTGACTTACCTTCGACACAAAAACTGGCCCATTATCTGACACTATCAGATGGAGAAACCATACCTGGGTAGAATGTCTTCCAATAATTTTTTTTTTTTTTTTTTTTTTTTTTGCTACTACTTGAACAGTCTCGTCCTTGGTGGGGAAGGCCTCAGTCCATCCAGAAAAGGTGTCCACGAACACTAGTAGATTTTTGTACCCATATCTTCCGGGCTTGATCTCACTAAAATCAACCTCCCAGTAGGCTCCGGGTCTCTTACCTCTAAGGCGTGATCCCGGGTGTTGTGGTCTGTTGGTCAGCTGGCAGGCTCTACAATTAGCAACAATGTCATCAATGGTCTTACACATGTCTTTAAAAGTTACTTTGGATTGTCTCACAGCACCTGCCATTCTCTTGGATCCCATGTGAATGACTAGATTTTTCTGAGAATGACTCTAGCTAAGGAGTTGGGTAAGTGCCACCAACCACTTAAATATTAACGCATGGGTTGGTTTGTGCCCATTTTATTTCTTCTTCAGTGTATTGGGGTCCCTCTGGCAAATTTGGGTTAAGCAGCTCTGGCAACATCATTGCTAGGATGGTGGCTTCTGTTTCTTGCAGCGCAATGTCCTTAGCTGCCTTATCAGCCTGATTGTTGCCTCTAGCTATTCTGGTGGTGCCTTTTGGTGTCCAGGGCAATGAATAATAGCCAGCTTCTTGGGAAGCCATAGGGCTTCAAGGAGTTGTAAAATTTCTTCTTTATTTTTAATAGCTTTCCCTTCAGCCGTCAAGAGCCCTCTTTCTTGGTATATGGCTCCGAGCACATGGGCAGTGGCAAATGCATACCTACTGTCCGTGTAAATAATGACAGCTAGTCCTTTGCCCAGAGTAAGGGCTTGGGTTAAGGCAATTAATTCAGCCTTTTGAGTAGAAGTCCCTGGGGGGAGGGATTGAGCCCAAATTACCTCAGCCTCAGTGGTTACTGCCGCACCTGCTCTCCTCTGACCCTCATGGATGAAGCTGCTCCCATCTGTGAACCAAGTCTGCTCAGCATTTGCCAACAGGGCATCCTTCAGGTCAGGTCGGGTGCTGTGTACCTGAGTCAAGATCTCTCCACAGTGATGTAGTTCTGGGTCCAGCAAGAGGGTCGCTGGATTCCAGGAGGAAGGGGGCTGGAAAACAACTCGGCCAGGATTAATCAATAGGGTCTGATAGTGAGTCATGCGGGCATTCCTCAACCATCGATTGGGTGGCTGTTTGAGTACCCCCTCAATGGCATGGGGAGTGGTCACCATCAGATTCTGGCCCAATGTCAGCGTCTCAGCGTCCCTGACCACTAGTGCCGTTGCTGTAATAATGTGCAGACAAGGGGGGCATCCAGCTGCTACTGGGTCCAGCTTTTTGGACAGGTATGCCACCACGACATTTCCAAGGCCCCAGTGTCTGAGTCAAGAGTCCTTTGGCAACCCCTTTCTGTTCATCCATGAACAGTTGAAAGGGCTTAGTGATATCAGCACCCCCAAGGCTGGTGCCGACAGCAGGGCCTGCTTTAACTGGTCAAAAGCCTGTTGCTGTTCTGAAGTCCAATTAAAATTTTCAGTCTCTTGTGACTTTATAAAGTCACAAATAGCTAAGCCATAAAGGGGCTTAGCTATTTCTGCAAAACCTGGGATCCATTTTATGCCGAATCCCGCCGACCCTAGGAACTCTCTTACCTGGCAGCGACTGTTTGGGACTGGAATGCTGAGAATAGTCTCTTTTCTGGCTTTGGAGAGCCAGCATTGTCCTCCTTTCAGGATGTAGCCAAGGTAGGTCACTTCAGTTCTGCAGAGCTGTGCCTTTTTGGCTGAGGCTCGGTACCCTAGGTCTCCCAGGACTTGTTGAAGCTTCCAGGTACCTTCCAGACAGCTTGCCTGGTCCTTGGCTGCCACCAAGAGGTCACCTACATACTGGAGAAGTGTAACATCCGGTTGTTACTTTGGTACTCACCCAAGTCCTCATGCGGAGCCTCATCAAAGATGGTGGGTGAATTCTTAAATCCTTGAGGTAGGCGCGTCCAAGTCAACTGTCCGTTGATGCCTGCCTCTGGGTCTTGCCATTCAAAAGCAAAGTATTCTTGGCTTTTAGGTGCCAAGGGGAGGCTAAAGAAAGCATCCTTCAGGTCAAGGACAGTGTGCCAGTCTCTTTCAGGTGGTAGGGAACTCAACACATGTATGGATTAGGTACAGTGGGGTGAATGTCTATCCCCCGCTGAGTGACTTCCCTTAGATCTTGGACCGGCAGGTAGTCATCTGAGTTGGGCTTTTGAACAGGCAGTAGGGGAGTGTTCCAGGCAGACTGGCAGGGCCTGAGGATCCCGAGACTGAGTAGTTTATGGATATGAGGAGTTATTCCCCTCCTTGCCTCCAGAGACATTGGGCATTGTCGCACCCGTGCGGGATCTGCCCCTGACTTGAGTTCCACAAACACAGGTGGCCAGTGTTTGGCTAGTCCCATTCCCCCTGTTTCTGCCCAAGCCTGAGGAAATTCCTCCAGCCAGTGATCCAGATTTTTCTCATGATCAGGGGGCTGTTCATACAATTTGTATTCACATTCTGAGGCCAGGTTGACTGTTAGGGCTTGGCTAGGCTTCCCTTTATCATCTAGTAATTGAGCTCCTTGTGACCCAAAATGTATATGGACCCTCGTTTTGGTCAATAGATCCCTCCCCAAAAGTGGGTAAGGGCATTCTGGGATGACCATGAGTGGATGGGTTACCCGTCCCACTCCCAAGTCCACAGTTCTTCGGGTAGTTCATGAATATTGTTTAATACCAGTGGCCCCTTGAACCCATGATTTCTTTGAAGATAGTGGCCCCCCCCCGGCCTTCAGGAGCACTGAATGTTGGGCTCCAGTATCTCCCAGAAAGTCCAAGGGTTTCCCCTCCACCCTTAGGGTTACCCTAGGTTTGGGGAGGCGATCTGAACCCCGACCCCCTCAGTTTTCCTCCTCCTCCATGAGAATAATCTTAGTTCGTGGCTTTTTCTTGGGACAATCTTTCATCCAGTGTCCCTCTTCTTTACAACAGACACACTGGTTCTTACCTAATGGTGGTCTGTAGCGTCCTTCCGGCTCCCTTCTTCCTGCTGCTCGCTGGAGTAGTTGTCTTCTCTCTCTTGGACTGGAGGCAGTGGCAGCCAGGAGTACTTCGGCCAAGTCCCTATTCTGCCTTTTCTCAGCCCTAATTTGCTTTGCTTCTGAACTCTCCCTATTGTTATACACCTTTTCCGCAACCTCTACTAAATCCCGTAGAGACTTTTCTCCTAATCTCTCCTGCTTCTGTAACTTTTTCTCAATATCTGGTGCTGCCTGATTAATGAAAGTCAGGGCTACAGACGACTTCTGATCAGAACGCTCAGGGTCATAAGGAGCATATCGTCTATAAGCTTCCATAACCCTCTCTAGAAAGGCTGCTGGGCTTCCATTTGCTCCCTAACGTCACAGACTTTGGCCAAATTAGTGGGCAGCCCCTTGCAGCCGCTTTGAGACCCGCCAACAGAGCCTGCGATAGACAAGGAGGTGCCTCTTACCTTCAGCTGTGTTGTAATCCCAGGTAGGTCGAGTAAGAGGAAATCTAGCATCAGTAAGAGGAAATCTAGCATCAGTAAGAGGAGATCCAGCATCAGTAAGAGGAGATCCAGCATCAGTGTCAGCTGGGTTCTGGGAACACCTGAATCTCCCGGAACACTTTTCTAGGCTTCTAGGAGGATACGATCTCTTCCTTCTGTGGTGAAAAGAACCTGCAAAAGCTGTTGGCAGACATCCCAAGTGGGCGGATAAATAAAAATCACAGTTTCAAGAGGTCAATTGGGTCCCTGGATCCTCGGGAAATTTAGCATTTTGGGTTCTCCAACTGTAAAGGTGAGCTGTGGCAAACGGCCAATAGTGATGTGGCTGTTTCCCCTGTCCATCTGCGGGCCCAGTGGCACGCAGGGGCAGAACCGTGGAATCTGCCTCTGGTTCCCTAACGGGGGAAGCCGCCTGGGGGCTCCGGGTGCCCTGCGTTGGCCCATCTGATAGGTCCGGGGTGGGCCTCGGAGGGGATGGGGTCAGTGCTGGGGGTCCCTGAGGAGGAGTAGGCCCGTAGGGTGGGGGCAGATAGCACATCCTCTGGTGTGCTATCCTGTAAAACAGGGTAGAGGGGGGGCCGAAGGCTAAAAAGATTTCTTAGGCTCAGCGACCAGTGTGGTTGCGGGACCGGCATCTGCATCTGTAATCAAGGGAGTCTCTGTCGAGGGAAGATTGTCAGCAGGGGGAGAAAAGCTTTGATCCAGGGCGGGGGATTCATCACCAAATCCTTCCAGACTACTATATAAGGAACCTGGTCAGGGTGTCCCTGTGCCTTAAGAAATACTTTGTCTTCTTCCAGAATGGTGGGAAGATGGAAAGGGCCCTCTGGTGGCCATTCAGCATTAAAGCTCGGCCATTCCGAGCTGAAATAAGTAATCATTTTTTTCTTTTTTACATAAACCGAGAGATTGCGAGCTCCTGTCTTAACATCTTTGACGTGGATGAGAACCAAGTCAAGGCGGCGGGAAGTCGTCTGTCCCATAATGTCTGTCACTGTCCACTAAACACAAAGACTCACAAATACAAGGAACACAAAACAACAAGGAGACAAACAAAACAAAACAAACAAAAAAAAAAAAACCCGGATAAAATATCTCCCCTGAGTCTGGAAACAGAGATGTAACCAGGCACTCAGCACCGCTCTTGATGGGAAAGGTGAAAATGGCAGAGGGAGTCAGAAATTCCGCCAGAACGGCCTGGAGGAGGTCAGAACACCTTGGGGAGGTGCTGTATCCACCCGTCTCCTAGAGCAGACCTTCAGATCCCTGAGCACTCGGTAGCTCGGCACCAGTCCCAAAACTGAGGAAGTTGAAAGACGTCTCTTCCACTCCAGCTCCAGCAACTATGATTTTTAAATATGTCTATTTTATCACATTCAGCCACTAATTACAGATTTCCCCGAGGCAGAACAGAATATAGATGCCGACATGCACAAAGACAGAGACAGAGACAAAGGCACAGGCACTTACTGCCAATATAAGGACCCCCCATCAAAGTCCTGGAGTCCTTTTGGGGCCCCAGAATAGCGAGTCCCCAAACACGAGGGCTTTATTATTTCAAGCTTGAGCTGGGTGGCTGCCCTTTACAAGGACAAAGGGACAAGTGGCCCCCAACTCCGGGAGAACAAGGTTTTTATTTTTATTTTTTTTTAATTTTTATTTTTTAATATTAGTTACAGTTTATTAACTTTGTGTCCCAGCTGTAGCCCGCTCCCTCATTCCCTCCCAATTCTCCCCTCCCTCCCTCATCTCCTCCCTGCCCCTTTCCAAATCCACAAATAAAGGAGGTCCTCCTCCCCTTCCATCTGACCATAGCTTATCAAGTCTCTTCAGGACTGGCTGCAAAGTCCTCCTCTGTGGCCTAGCAAGGCTGCTCCTCCCTCGGGGGGAGAGGGGAGGTCAAAGAGCCAGCCATTGAGCTCATGTCAGAAATACTACCTGTTCCCCTTACTAGAGAACACACTCAGATACTGAGCTACCATGGGCTACATCAGAGCAGGGGTTCTAGGTTATATCCATACATGGTCCTTGGTTGGAGATAGAGTCTCATAAAAGACCCCTGTGCCCAGATATATTTGGTCCTTGTGGAGCTCCTGTCCTCTCCAGGTCATACTAACTCCCCCTTCTTTCATTTCCTGCACTCTGCTGAAGGTTTGGTTATGAGTGCTTTGATACACTGCTAGGTAGAGTCTTTCAGAGGTCCTCTGTGGTAGGCTCCTGTCCTGCCACTTGTTTTCTCCTACATCCAATGTCCATCCCATTTGTCTTTCTGGTGAGGATTGATGATCTTACCCCGGGTCCAGAGGTCAAAGTTTCACTATTTGCAGATGATATGATTGTATACATGAGCAACCCCCAAAAATCAACCAGAGAACTCCTTCAGTTGATGAACACCTTCAGCAAAGTGGCTGGATAAAAAATCAACTCAAAAAAATCAGAAGCCCTCCTGTGTACCAAAGACAAAAGGGCCAAGAAAGAAATCAGGGAAACAACACCCTTCACAATAGCCACTAATAACATAAAATACCTTGGGGTGACACTAACTAAGCAAGTGAAAGACCTGTTTGAAAAAAACAAAAAAACAAAAAAAAACTTCAAGTCTCTGAAAAAAGAAATTGAAGAAGATATCAGAAGATGGAAAGATCTCCCGTGCTCATGGATCAGTAGGATTAACATAGAGAAAATGGCTATTCTGCCAAATGCAATGTACAGATTCAATGCAATTCCCATCAAAATACCGACACAATTCTTTACAGACCTTGAAAGAAAAGTTCTCAACTTCATATGGAGAAACAAAACCCCCAGAATTTCCAAAACGATCCTGTACAACAACAGATCATCTGGAGGTATCTCCATCCCTGATCTCAAGCTGTACTACAGAGCAATAGTAATAAAAACTGCATGGTACTGGCATAGAAACAAAAAGGAGGATCAATGGAACTGAATTGAAGACCCAGAAATAAACCCACACACCTATGAATACTTGATTTTTTACAAAGAAGCCCAATTCATTCAGTGGAAAAAAGACAGCATCTTCAACAAATGGTGCTGGTCCAACTGGATGTCTACATGCAGAAAAATGAAAATAGATCCATATTTATCACCCTGCACAAAACTAAAGTCCAAGTGGATCAAAAACCTCAACATAAAACCAGACACACTAAATCGGTTAGAAGAAAAAGTGGGGAAGAGCCTAGAACTCATTGGCACAGGAGACAACTTCCTGAACAGAACACCACCAGCACAGGCTCTAAGAGCAACAATCAATAAATGGGACCTCATGAAACTGAAAAGCTTCTGTAAAGCAAAAGACACTGTCATCAGAACAAAATGAATGCCTACAGACTGGGAAAGGATCTTCACCAACCCTTTATCTGACAGAGGGCTGATATCCAGTATACATAAAGAACTAAAGAAATTAAAAAGCAATACATCAAGCAATCCAATTAAAAAATGGGGTACGGAGCTAAACAGAATTCTCTGCAGAGGAATACAGAATAGCAGAGAAACACTTAAAGAAATGCTCAATGTCCTTAGTCATCAGAGAGATGCAAATCAAAATGACCCTGAGATTTCACCTTAACACCCATCAGAATGGCTAAGATGAAAAACTCAAGAGAACAAGGTTTTTAAGGGGACAAAACGCAAGCAGGGAAGTGCAGGTCTTGGCGTTACAGGATTGGGTGAGAGGGTCTCTAGGGGAGCTGACCTCTAAAATAATTGGTTTGTTTTTAGGTGCCAAGACTGCAAATGGTCAGGCCTGGCTACCTGGGGGACCCCTTACCCCCCCCCCCGTACTGCCCTGTTCAGTGCAGGTTAGGCTGTAGCAAGGGGGAGGGGGGTTTAGCACATTCCATGGGCTTTCTTAGGACCCCAGTCACACCCTAAGGTTTATCTGGGCGGGGGACTGCTGCTGGACCTCTGCTCTGAAAGAACTGTGATCTGGTGATTTTACCTCAGTCCTAGGAATTAACTCTTAAGTTTTTGAACCTCTCACAGCAGGAGGGACCAGCAGCAGCCAGGCTGCAGGCACACCTTCTAGAAGCCCAGAAGTACACTAGGGCTGATGAGGCCACGCCCGGGGGCTTGGAGGAGGTTTGGAGAGCTATGTCGGCCCCAAACTATCTCTCTGATGTCTGAAACCTATTCTCCCTTCCTTCCTCCCCAACACCCAGGCCTTCTCAGCCTTCACCCAGGTCACTTCTCTTCCTTTACTCAAAAGCACAGGCTGGAGAGATGTTTGAGTGGTTAAGAGCACTGACTGTTCTTCAAGTTCAATTCCCAGTACATGCAACTGTCTGTAACTCTGCTTCCTTCACCCAGACATACACTCAGGCAAAACACCAATGCACATAAATAAAAATAAATAGGTTATTTTCTGGGCAGCGGAGACAGTACAGGCCTCTAATCCCAGCACGTGGGAGGCAGAGGCAGGCAGATCTCTGTTGAATTTGAAGCCAGCCTGGTCTATAGAGTGAGTTTCAGGACAGTCAGGGCTACACAGAGAAACCCTATCTCCAAAATAAAAAAACCCAAAAACCAAACCAAACAAAGACCTGGAGCAGGTTGCTTGTACCCTGAACCCTGACGGGAGGAGGCAGAAGGCCTATACTTAAACAGATAGAATGGAAGGCTAGGATTATTTATGAACTTGGGGACAAATTTATATCTCCAGCCTTTTCTTTTTCTTCTTGGTTTATTTCTTCCTCCCTTTCTTTCTTGAGGCAAGATCTTTCTAAGTTACCCATTGTATTTTTTAACTTCCTCTGTATCTGAGGCTGGCCTTGAACTCATGACTCCCCTACTTTAGCCTCACAGTAGCTGAGATTACAGGTGTATCCCACCAGGCCTTGTTGGGGCTTCAGTTACGTGTTGGAGCCTGCACTGGCCCTTCCCGCCTCAGACACCCTTTGAGCTGCTAAGTCTCCCCGTAGCCTGAGAGAGGCAGCCTGCTCTGGTGCCCTGCCTGGCCCAGCTCTATAGCAACAGAGCTCTGTTTTCTTTGCTTCCAAGCTCTGGGCGAGAGGCAGAGTAGAGGTGAGGGACAGGAGAATTTTTAAAAGCTCAGTTAGTGTCAGCACCCCCTCTCCATGCCAGAGAGAATTGTAATCTGCTTGCTCTTTGTTCATTTGTTTCTGTCTGTCTTCCTTTTCTCTTTTCCTTTCCTGCCTTTCTTCCTTTCTTTCTGTCTCTGTCTGTCCTTCTCTCTGTCCTTCCTTCTTTCTTCCTCTTTTCTTTGTTTCCTTCTCTCTCTCTCTCTTTCAAGACAGGGTTTCTCTGTGTAATCCTGCCTGTCCTAGAACTCTGCTGGGATTAAAGGCATGCCGCCACCTGGCTGTTTATGTTTCTTATGAGATCAGGTTGGGAATGGCTAGAAATAAAAGCAAGAGAATGTGGGCAGAGTGTCCTTTGGAAAAGGCTCCTGGTGCCTCCTCTGCCCTGCTGGAGGGCAAGGACATCTCTGGGCTCCCAGGTAGAGGATGCAGTAGCCATGGTGAAGCAGCTGTCATGGTTTGGGGCTAAAATAGACTCTAGATGTTCCCTGCACCAATGGCCCCTGCCATGGACCGGGCTTCGCCGAGACGGGAACCATGCGCAGTTGGTGAAGCAGGGTAGAATTTGCCAACTGTTGATGTTCAGGGTGTCAGGCTGGGGACGAGGAGTAGGAGGGAAAGTCAGGGCTGGTGCCTGGTCCTGAATTTGCACACCTTTGTGGACCTCTGATCTCTGTCCCCTCTCCTCTGTCCTCTGACCTTACCCACCTCCTCAGTGTCTGGTGTAAGCAGATAACTTCCTGCCCTTGGGGTACTTGGGGAGAGGGTAGCCTATGGCAACCCACCTGGTTTTCCTTTTTCACTCATTCCTACTCCCAGCAGCATCTACTCAGTCCTAAAAGACCTCCGGTTACTGTTACTCTTCCTCGCTTTTGTCTTGCTTGAGCCAGATGCTTACTTTGTAACGGAGGCTGTCCTAGCTGTCACAATGTAGCCCAGGCTGTGTTCACCTCCAGGCCACCCTGCCTTAGCCTTCCAAGTACTGGGATTATCGGAGGTGATTGCCAGGCCTGGCACCCTTTCTGTTGTCTCCTCTCTTCTGGCCGCACTCCTAGATGCCTCGCCTCAGGGTCTCCTGGTGTAGAATGAAGCAGGGTGGAATGGAGTGTGGCATTCACCCCATCAGTCCAACAGACCTGCAGTCGTGGAACAGTTCTGTGGGGTCATAGCTGCCTCCTGCCTCTCAGGTGTGTGCTGGCTAGCTCCTGTGCTTCCTGCACTCTGGGATTGTGCTGGCTGAAGTACATTTCAGATAGCCTCCCGACAGATCTACGATGGTGGACTCCCTTTTCTCAGTAGGGTTCCCTCTCCACCTGATTTGGTAACCCCAGATTCTTTTTTTCCTGAGACAAGGTTTTTCTATGTAGCTCTGGCTGTCTTGGAACTCTGTAGACCAGGCTGTAGACCAGGCTAGCCTTGAACTCACAGGGATCCACCTGCCTCTGCCTTGCAAGTGCTGTGATTAAAGGCCTGTGCCACCACCCTGGCCAACAACAGATTTTGTAAGGAGCATCACATAACCCTCAGAAAGATTACAGGCTGGACCTTTCCTGGTAAGAAAACCTGCTTTGCGGCTGCCTGGAGATTCCTGGAGCTTCATGCCCTAGTACAACGCCCCGTGTCCTGGCTCGGTTCTTCCTCCATCCACAGGATAATTACTATGTTCTCCTCAGGACACCGTGCTACTGCATGTAAACGACGCACTGAGCATGTAAATCTAGCATCCCTGGCACCCCTGACCGCCTCGAGTGAAGCACCTTGACCCTCAAAACCCCTCCCACTGCCAAAGTTTATAAATCCCCGATTTCACATAAACGCGCTGGGTGCGTGCTGCGTGATACCACCGGCTTCCCACCATGGCCTTTGCCATTTTTTCTGGGGAGGGAGGGCTCCCCTCCTCCCTGGAGATTCCCCGCCTGACCGCAGCAAGCTTCTGGAGCGCCCGGGGCTTACCGCGAGCTTCACCTGTTCACCTGCGTGAGCTCGGAACTGCCTCAGAAGGGGCTGATCTGCACCCCACCCGGCTGCATCTCACCGGACCTGCCCTCCCGCCCGAGGGCCTGGGTCTGACCAGGTCTGCGTCTCAGCTGCAATGCGACCAGACATGGGTTTCTGCCCGAACCCCTGTCATTACTACATCAGCTTAGCCAAAGGGCTGCAGCACTTGAGTGTCCTCACAGGCTTCCGGAACACCCAAATCTCCCCTGCTTCCGATTTAAAAGAGCTGAACTGTAACAGTGCAAAACTCTTCTGCACCTCAGCCTATAGCGCTGGCCTCTCCCTAAAGCTCTCCTGAGAGATGGTCCTTCTCTTCTTCATCTGGAAGCCGACAGCTGCATCCCAGACTTCAGCCAGATGGAGAACGACAGAACACCAGGAATGAAAAACAAAGAAGCTTCTAGCTAGGTGTGAAGCAAACAGATTTGAGGAGAAACAAGTAGGTTGTTAAGAAGAAAGCCCACTGTTAGAGGGCTGGCCAGCTGGCTCCCAGGGACACTGCCCTAGGGAAAGACTGGGCACTGTGACTTTATTAGACTCCTCCTCTTCCTCTTCTCCCTCCTCCTCTTCTCCCTCCTCCTCTTCTTCTCCCTCCTCTTCTACTTCTCCCTCCTCCTCTTCTCCCTTCTCTTCTCCCTCCTCCTCTTTTTTTTTCCCATATAGGGTCTCATGTAGTCCAGGCTAGCCTTAATTTCTCCATGTAGCCAAGATTGGTCTTACCCTCCTGATTTCCCTGCCTCCACCTCCCAACTTATGAAATTGTAGGCCTGAGCCATCATGCCTGGTTTGTATATAAAGGATATCCAAACAGTACTTCTGAGATGGCCAATCCTTGCTTGTGGTGGGTTTCTTCCCTATGCGGTTCTGGATACCGTGGCCTCTACTCACTAGATGACAGAAACATGCCCCTTTCTCCCTGATCATTAGCATCAAAAACATCTATAGCACAGTTAGTAGAGGCCTTGTCTAGGATGCATGAAGTATCCCTAGGTTCAGTTTCTAGTGGTTCATGCCTGGACCCCAGCGTTTGAGAGGTGGAGGCAGGAGCAGCAGATGTCCAAAGCCGTCCTCAGCCACATAGCCTAGGCTACCTGGGATCCAGTCTCAAAAGAGAGAGCGGGGTATCTCCAAACATTGCCAAGAAACCCACAGAGAACCACTGGTCTAGGCATCACTGTGAAACTCTTTCCTGTGAAGTTCTGGTGCCCTGTGGCTAAGCCAGCCAATGTGATTATTTTAATGAATAGTTCAATAGCAAATCACGTTTGTAGCCAACAAGCTCTGGAGATAAGGCAGAAACACTGCTCAGTGAGTTCTGATCTGTCGCTCCTGCTCTCTCCTTCTGTGTTTGTGTGTGTCGCTCATTAATTTTTCTGTGTTACACTCTGTCTACTTCAAGAAATGAACCCAACTTGTTTCTTTCTCGGAGAATCTGGCTCTTTCTGCCCAGCTGTGACTTTGCCTAGAGCACACCTTATGCTGCGATTGGAATGTTAGTTCATTTTCTGTCCACTAGGCTTGAAGGGCCATGACGGCCCAGTCAAAGACCCTCTCCTCCACTGTGTTCCCAGCCTCTGTCTGGCACACGTGAGGTTCTTGGCATTCCAAGTTCAGAGAATGTAAACAGAAGCGGCGGTACATTGTGTACATTGTGGGTCAGAGGTACAGAAGTTAATGAAGGCTTCTTACTCTACAGTAGCCTTTGCCCGGATCTATCTAGAGCTTATTCTGCAGCCACAAACTTTACACGTGTTCATCCATTAATCACAAAGCAACCTCACGAAACACACTTCATTAACAGATGGGAGGAAATCAGGGCTCCTCTCAGCAAGGAGTTTTGGGGGAGTAAGTGGACCCAGGACTATTTCTTGATGACCAAAATCTATCCCTCCCATCCCTCTCTCCAACCCAATATGCACTGTTTATACCCAGTGACATAGCAAGAGGCACAGACACCCACGTAGCTGCAGGCTCTGGTGCGGTCTGTCTTGTGTTGCCTTTCTTCTTTACACTCAGATACCTGTATACTCGCTCTTTTCGCATAAAGAATAATCATTTCATGGGTTGGGAGCAGAAAGTTGGCTTTATTATCATGTTACAGTTTAAATAAGTTAATCTTTGCTTCTCCTTTTTCTTTATCTTCTTTTTTAAAAATAATTTAATTTAATTTTTTGTACATTAGTGGGGAGATGTCAGATCCCCTGGAACTGGTGTTACAGAAAGCCATGAGCTGTCATGTGGGTGCTGGAAATTGAGCCTAGGTCCTTTGAAAGAGCAGACAGTGCTCTCAACCACTGAGCTATCTCTCCAGCCCCTATTTTCTTCTTTCTTTCCTTTTCCTTTTTTTTTTTTTTTCACTTAGTTTGGGTTTTTTTCTTCAAGACAGGATTTCTCTGCGTAGCCCTGAATTTCCTGGCACTTGCTTTGTAGACCAGGCTGTCCTCCTGAGTGCTGGGATTAAAGGTGTGTGCCACCACACCTGGCTATCTTTGCTTCACTGAGGGATCTTCGGAGCTGTGGAAACTATCAGATTATACAAAATCTCGTCTATAATGACATGACATTTTTTTTTTTTAGACTCATTTTATTTTTATGTGTCTGGGTGTTCGCTGGAATGCGTGTGCGCATCATGTCTGTGCCTTGTTCCTGTAGAGGTCAGAAGAAGGTGTCAACCCCCCTAGTTTGGAGTTATAGATGGCTGTGAACCACCATATTCCCATATTGGTGCTGGGAATCAAACCCAAGTCTTCTACAAGAGCAGCAAGGGCTGTTAACTGCTGAGCCATCTTCCAGCCCCCTCACAATGGTATTTATTTACTTTGATTTTTTGAGACAGTCTCTCTGTATAATCCTGGCTGTCCTGGAAATTGCTATGTGAACCAAGAAGACTTCAAACTCACAGAGATTTCTCTTTCCTCTGCCTCCCCAGTGCTGGGATTAAAGGCATGTACATTACATTCATCCCATAATAGTATTCTTGAGAGACAAGATTTCACATGTTGCTAAGAATCAAAGAAAAAAATTAAAACAGAGTCTCACGCTCTATGTAGCTCTTGCTGGCCTGGAGTTTACAATGTAGCCCCAGCTGGCCCTGCACTCGCAGCGATTTTCCTTCCTGGGATTATCTGAACCCTGCAAGACTGAGCCTCTGATGGGTGGTTTGAATGAGAATGGGCCCTGTAGGTCCTCAAGTTAGTGGAGTGATTTGGGAAGGACTAAGGGGTGTGGCCTTGTTGGAGGAGAAGTGTAACTAGGGGAGGGCTGTGGGGCTTCAAAAGCCTACACCAGCCCCAGAGTCTCTCTCTGCCTGCTGCCAGCAGATCAAGACGTGACGCTCTCAGCTTCTGCTCTCGTGCCATGTCTGCTTCCTGCCATGACAACGAATCAGCTCTCCCAAACTGTATTTAAGCCCCCAGTTAAATGCTTTCTTTTGTATGAGTTGTTTTGGTCTTGGCGTCTCTTCACAGCAATAGGACAGTAAGTAGACATGCCACCACCTTCTGATTGCATGTGTGTGTGTGTGTAGAAAAGGTACCAAGAACTGGTAGAGCAAGATGGTTCAGCAGATAGACACCTGCTGCCAACCCTCAGGACTTGAGTTCAGTCCCCAGAACGTACATAGTGAAAGAACCAACTCCCAAAAGTTGTTCTTTGACCTCCACACGCGCACACACACACACTAAATAAATGTAAAAAGAGGGGAGAAGTTGCTGCTCCGTTGCTAGAGTGCTGGTCCTGGTGTGCTCAACACAGTGGGGTCTGATCCCTGCTCCGTGAACCAAGCACACTGAGCAGACCTGCACCCCCAGCACCTGGGAGGGTCAGAAGTTCAAGGTTATCCCTAACTGCTTACCTGATATCTTGACTATCAGCCTATGGTACGTGAGCCCTTGTCTCCATAATAACAAGGTAATAAAACAAGACAAGACAAAAACATTAAGTGAAATAAGCCAGAAAGAGAAACACAAACACCTGCATGCTTTTCTCTCCTGTGCAGATTCCAGGCTAAATTTGTATGTGTGTGCACGCATGCACATAGATGTTACTTTGTATCCTCACAAATACTAAGTCTGACCATGCACATGCCTCCCTGCATGCCTGTAATCACTGTGCTACAGGGAGGCTGAGGCAGAAGGATTAAGTCTGTTTTCTCTCTTTGTTGTTTGTGCTATTGGGTCCTGCAGGCAAGGCTAGCATCCTACCAGAGTATCTCCAACTCTCTTCTCACTTTTTTGTTTGTTTGTTTGTTTGTTTTTTGAGACAGGGTTTCTCTGTGTAGCCCTGGCTGTCTTAGAACCTGGTCTGTAGACCAGGCTGGCCTCAGATTCAGAGATCTGCCTGCCTCTGCCTCCTGTGCTGGGATTAAAGGCGTGTGCCACCACCGCCTGGCTCTTCTCACTTTTTATTTGGAGAAAGGATTGCTGAGGCTGGTCTTGAACTTGTATACCTATCACCACAACCTCTGGGGTAGCTGAATTTACAGTCCTAAACCACAAAGTGTGGTAATAATCCTGCTTACTTTGTTTCTGTTTTCTTACTTTTTTGTTGTTGTTGTTTTATTTTGTTTTTTGAGGGTCCAGCTGTATCCCTGGCTGGACTGGAACTTGCTATACAGTCCAGACTGGCCTTGAACTCACAGAGATCATTCTACCTCTGCCTCCTGAGTGTTGGGATTAAAGGCTGTGTTAGTTAGCATTATTATTGCTGTGGTGAAAAACCATGACCAAACACAAACTGGGGAGGAAAGGGTTTATTTGGCTTATCCTTCTACATTGTGGTTCATCATTGAAGGAAGTCGGAACAGGAACTCAAGCAGGGCTGGAACCTGGAGGCAGGAGCTGATACAGAGGCCATGGAGAGGTGCTACTGGCTTGATTGTTATGTCCTGTTCTGGGGGATTTCTTATAGAACCAGGACCACCAGCACAGGGAAGGCACCCCCCACAGTGGATGAGGCCCTCCCCCACCAATCACTAATTAAGAGAATACCTCACAGAGGATCTCAGGAAGGCACTTTCTCAAGTGGCATTTCCTCCTTTCAGATAGGGCCGGGCAGAGTGTGGCACCAGGGGCAGAGCTGGCTTGTGTCAAGTTGACATAAAACTAGACAGCAAAAGGCCACGATTTCACTTTCTCGAAATGGATTTTAGTGCCAGCAGATCACCCAGAGCGTTCTGGTTTCTGGTCTTGGTTTTTCTAGACAGGGTTTCTCTGTGTAGCCCTGCCTGTGCTGGACCAGCTTTGTAGACCAGGCTGGTCTCGAGCTCACAGAGATCTACCTGCCTCTGTTGGTGTACTTTTTAAAAACTCTTTTATTTACATTTCTTCTATCTTTTCTCCCTACATCACCCCAGTCCCTTCCAACACCCCCACACCAGGTAGGAGAAAGAAAGGGTTAGTGGGAGAGGGGGCGCAGTTCTCTCTTAGCTGCTTCCTGCTGGTCAGGGTCTCAGGTTCCTTGGAGCTAATCCAATCCTGGTTTCAGGAGATCTCCAACTTCTCCTCTCACTGCATCAGCAGCAACTGGAAGCTGCAGGGGGTGGGGGAGCAGCCGCCTTATTTCTCAGATCTACCCAACACTCGCTGGACTCTGACGTTCTCTCTCCAGAGTCCTCAGATTTAAACTCTCTCTAGCTGGCAAAGAACTCCTCTCAGAACCAGCAGGAGGCAAACAGTCTGTGCTATGGACCATCTGAATCTGTCTTACATCCCACCCTTGGGATTAAAACAAAAACATGTTTATATCCACGACATGTTGGGATTACAGGCGTGGGCCACCGCACCCAGCCAGTGGTTTTGTTTTTAAATTTATTTGCTTGTCTATTTTTTTGTGTGGTGTTTCCTGCATGTATGTCTGAGCGGCATGTGCCTGCAGATTCCGGAAGAAGGCATCAGACTACCTGGACCTGGAGTTACAACAGTTATGAGCTGCCCTGTGGATGCTGGGAATAGAACTAGAGTCCTGAGTGCCCCTAATCACTGAGCCATGTCTCTGGCCTCAGCGCACCCAGTGTTCATCATTTGTTCCTCAGACTGTCAGGTTTTGAAAAGGATTCAGTGTAGGATTCCTCAGCTGTTTGTTTTCTGTCTCCTCAGCCTCCTCAGACAGACTGCCTGGAGGCAGTAACTCTTTTCCTTGCTTTCCGGGAGAGTTGTTCAATGAAAGCTGACAACAGTAACAAAGCCTAAGAAAAAAGTGTTTTCCAGCCAGCAGATGAGCATATGTGAGTGGACTCACTCCTAGCCCCTCGCAGGGACACTGCAAGCAGGGCAGGACTAGTGTCCTTTCCTTCAGGGGTTAGAAGCCTGTGTGTCAACTTTTGTATCGCCTGTTTCAATTGTTGTCTGGAGACTCACGTCTTCCTTCTCCTAGCCTAGGCCTAGCCCAGGAAGCTTCTAGCCTCCATAAAATCTAATCCAGGCCAAGAACATTTTCGGCCTCTGAGACTTACTCTTTAATAAGCTCACCTTCCGTGTCCTTTCCTGAGCTCTGGGCTCGTTCAGCTCAGCTGACTTACTCGGTCTGGCTTTTCTCTCAGCCTCTGAGTTACTTTGCTTGGCCTCAAACCAACTCCAGCATCTTTTCTAATCTTCTCATTCTCTGGCCCATTCAGTCTTCACCTGAGTCTAGCTTGTTCTCTCTCAACCCCTCTGAAAAACTCTCCCAGTCAAAACTCTTCTGTCTCTCATTGCCCCTTAAGTAGCTTCCCTCTTCTCCTGAGAGCTGGGCATATCCTACCCTGTCAAATCTTTCTCTGATTAGTCACCATTTCTGCCACTCAATCAGACATCACTTTCAAACACAGGTGCTTCCTCCTACAAACTATCTTTACCTTCTTTGTTTGGGATTAGAGGCCTGTACCTCCACGCCTGGATCTAAGCGTTTCTTTACCTGAAACTTGCTCTATACCAGCCTGGCCTTGAACCCAAAACTGTTTGCTTCTGTCTCCTGGATTAAAGGCGTGTTTGTATTCCAGCCAGATCACACAGACCTAGAAGGTCTTCGGATTGATCTCTTGCCAGAACAGCCATGTTCTGAGTTAAAATTAGAAATCTCTCTTCTTTTCTCGTACGTGGTGGCGTTTGTTGAATAAGCAGGGCCTGATGGAGTGTCCCCACAACACCTCTCTCACCCAGGACTGCTGGCTGCGTTTGGAAGCGCTCCAAGAGGCCATGGCGTGCTCATGGCCTGAGAAGCCTTAGCCTGGCGTTTGTGCTCCTTTTCCTCAGATGAAGCCAGGAGAGTCTAGAAGGTCCAGGAGACAGGGTACAGCGGAGGCCCTCCACGGTTGGGTCCTTAGAAAACACAAAAGTCGCTCCACCTCGCCATCTGCCCATCTGCCCAGGCTCTCGCCTTCTGAGCCTGAGTGGCAGCTCATAGGGGCGGAGCGGACTGCGGTGCCAGGGCGGAGCCCGGTGGACTCCAGGACCCCTTAACCAGCTCCGCCAGAGCTCCGCCCTCAAGCCCCCGCCCCGCCCCGTGCAGAAGACCCCGCCCACGGCCCCGCCCCCTCCCGGGGCGGACTGGGGCTCTTATTGCCCAGCCTGGTCCGGGCGCCTCCACGCGGAGAGGCTCCCGCCGTGCAGAGCTGCGCCCTCCGCATGGCATGGAGGAGCCTCTCTCGCCCCCGCCGGAGGCCGGGCTGTTCTCGCCGCCGCCGCAGGGAGGCGGAGCCGCTGCTGCCCCGGAGCCCGGAGCCCGGCAGCACCCCGGACATGAGACCGCGGCGCAGCGGTACAGCGCCCGCCTGCTGCAGGCCGGCTACGAGCCGGAGAGGTGACGCCCAGGGCAGAGCGCGCGGGCGCATCCGGGGCGGGCGGCAGAGAAGGGTGCGGCGGCGCCGGGAGACCCGAGGCGCGGCAGGGAGGCCGCGGCCGGGTCCCCTCCACCGCCTGCGCTTGTAACTTCCCGGGACACCCGGCTCTGGCTGGAGGACGCAGGCGGGCACCGTGCAAAGAGTTGGGTGCTGGGTTACTCCTGGCGGCAGGGGAGAGGGCGCAGGTTGTAATATCGCTCCCTAAGGTTTTATATCGGGATCCGACCTAGCACGCCGACTGCACACTCCGGGACGCTTGGTGCAAGTGGCCCCGAGCTCGGGTACAAATAGTGCTTGTTGGAGTCCCGGGCCAGCGTCCCTTCCTCCTCAGCTCGCTCTTCTTCCTAGAACTGTCTTCAGTAGGTGTGTTCCGGTTGAGTGTCTCCCTAGGACCAGGAGGAGGGGGGTTGCTCTGAGGTCTAGTGAGGCTGCCGCCGTTCCCTCCCTCCGAAGACTCAAGGGTCAGGAAGGCAGTGAGCGAGGGTCGCTGGGGAAAGAGTGGGGCAGTGAACTGGGCCTCAAGGGAAGTAGCTGGAAAAAGAGACATCGGCTAATCTCTGGATTGTATCTCAGTTTGAAATGCAATCCTGCTGTCCTTCCGGTCCAGGGGATTTGGACTTCTTTCCCTAGTCCATCTGCTGGTGCCCAGCAGCTTGGGAGGTGACTTGGCAGCTGCGTTTGGCAGGGAGGGTGGTCTGGGGAATTAGCCAGGTGGTCTGCCCAGGGTCTGGTCGCTCATGGAAGAACTTTGAACGGCTTTAGGAGCTGCCAAGCCCAGCACCTCTTGCCATTGCAGGCTGGCTCTTTAGGGCGGACTTAGGCGTGGGCAGCCCCCAGCTGTCGTCATATAGTAGAAGTCTGGGTTGGAGGGCTTGGGTTCTAGAGAGGTGCTGCCGTTTGGGGGGAAGGAGTACTAGCCCTGTGGAATGCTATTCCAGAGCTCAGGCGCCATCAACCCTTCTCCTGATGTACTGCGGCTCCAAAGGGACAGTGCCAACCTCACACCCTCCTGCCCCCAGCTAAGGCTCCTAAGGCTCGGAAGAGCCTGTGTAAAACCTAAGCCCCAGCCAGGCAGTTTGAGGCTCAAACCCCGAAGGCTAGACCTCCATCCATCTCCACCAACCTGGAGCTGTAGGAAGAGGCAAGGGTTCTAAGAGAAACGCCGGGCTTAGGTCCAGCGTTAGTGGTCTCTGGCTCGAACGTGGCTGAGCTCTGCCCCCTTATCCCAGCTTAACAATGCTAATGTTGTCATTACCTTTTCGCCCCTAAATGTGTTTTGAAATCTTGTTCCTCTAAACAGTCTCAGATCAGAAAGAGCCCTCTGGGCTGCCTGCCTGAACTTCAGTGCCCTGCTGGACAGTATTCCCCTGTTCCCCCAGCAGCCGGCTTGGACCTGCCCCTGCCCTTGAAGCTGCGAGGTGGGGAGTCTCCTGGGACCAGCTGCCCTTCCTTGCTGTTGAAGAGGTCCGCTGGTTGCCTGGTGTCTCCTCCCCACGGAGGAAGCAGCTGGGGAATTGCAGGAAGAGGGGGAGGGAAGCCAGGGGGATGGATTAGGTCTCTAGAAAAGGACAGCCTAACCCAGCCTTGAGCCCAGCAGCTTAGAGTAATGAAGCTCTGACACAGGTCAGAGCAGGAGGGGCATGGGGCCCTGAAATCTGTGCTCATTGGGAAGGTGACCCTCCCCACAGCTCAGCCTGCCAGTCTTCTCTCCTGGGGCCCAATGTGCTGGGGCAGATGTCACATTAAAGTTACCTGAGGTGCTAGAACCCAGCTGCTCTCCTGGGCCCCAGCCTTGGCTGAACCCTGAACCAGAGCCAGTCCTGACTCATGCTGTAGAGAGTAGTGACCCACAGCTGGCTCCTTAGGAACCGGGAGAGACCACTGGGGTGGTCAGAGCCTATGACTGACATGGTGGCTGTTCCTTCTGTGTTCAGGATGAGCACGGTGCATCCTCCGGCTGGTCTCACTGCTCCGACTATTGGTAGGGAGTGAGAGGCCCTGATGTTGGCTCCTATGTGGCCTAGGCTTCTAGAGTGAACCTCTGAGCGCTGGAGAACCGGAGGGTACCCTGGCAAGCCGACCCCAATCCCTGCTTTGCCAGGAGCGCAGCAGTCTCCTCTCCTTTCTGGTGCCCCGGGACCTTCAGAGCTCACACCAGGCCCTGTCCTCTGGGCTCCGTTGGTGACGGGGGAAGATTGTGGTCTGCTGTCTTATCCCCACCTCCCAAGAGCCAAGAAGACATCTGCAAATCTTCTGTAATACTCTGAGCTCTATGGGAGACTCTCCCCCTGCACATGGATGGAACAGCCTGTGTTTTCCTGGCGGGGTCCCCGGGGCATCGCTGGGGAGGCTGGGCACCCCAGAGAGCCTGGTGGCTTGGAAGCCGAGGCTCCCCTGGGCCTGGCTGTCACCACACTGTTGAGAGGTAAACAAACCCGGCCTTCCTGGGGTGGGGAGGAAAGCAGCCACGTGGCTCTCGTGGCTGTATCTCCCTGCCACCTAGTTTCCTTCCAGGCCCGTGGGAACTTCAGGCTGGCGGCTGGGGGAAAAGTTATTGATCTGGGAGTAGCAGCAGCAGCTCCGGCCACCTTACCTTCCTCCGTGTCACCGGACTTGCTACCTGATCTTACTGTCTCCCAGACTGAAATCTGGGTCTTGCTGGCCGCCCAGAACTGGCCACCAAAGTTCTCCTGTGGGAAAAACTTTAAAACTGGCCACTTCTGCCCTTGTTTATGCCAGCGCCCCAAACCTTTGAGCCTTCTCTGACTTCCCACCCCACATTTCGGGGTGGGAAATCAAAACAAACTTGTTTCTCTAGACCAGCCTTCCTAGTCTCTAGCTCTTTCAGGAGCTGAGGATGAGCTGTGTGTGTGTGTGTGTGTAAAGTCTGGGACTGGAAATAGAGTCCCTTCCCTTTTGAACTGTAGGCTTTGCACTATGCACAAAGAGACCCAACAACTGTCAATTAACAGATTGTGAAACTAGCCAAGCATGCCTGTAATTCCGGCACTCAGGAGGCAGAGGCAGGCAGATCTCTGAGTTCAAGACCAGCCTGGTCTACAAAGCCAAGTCTAGGACAGTCAAGGATTACCCTCTACCCCCCCCCACACACACACACAAAGATGGTGCTAGTTTATGAAAAGTGCTTTGAAGACTGCTCAGTGCTCAAATGTCAAGGGTGTTGTCGTTCGAACATGCTTGCTCCTTAGGAATTGTGTGGGGTCGGGGCCTGTCTCCTATGAGTTGGGGGATCCTGAGTTCAGACTGGTACTTCAGGGCTCTGGAATTTCATCAGGGTCGGGAGAATGACTGCTGGAAAAGGCAGAACCTTTTCTGTGTGAGAGGTATCCCTAGGGTAGGCTACGGGGCTCAGTGGCCGAAGGGACCTAAGGACTAGGGCCGAGCCCCGTGAGGTGCTCTGCCGGGCTTCGGGGCGCACGCCGGCGAGCAGGAGGGGGCGTGTCTCCGCCTGGCTTGCCGGCCCCTCTTTCTCCGGCCTCACATCCTGCGCGCCACCGCCGCGCCTGTCGCCGGAGTGGAGGTAGCGTTGCGGGTGCTGGGGCGTTGCGCGCGGCAGCGGCAGCCGGCGAGCGGGGCCGGGCCTTTGTGCGGCGAGGGGCGGAGGCAGCGGTCCCCGAAGGAGGGGCTGGAGGAGAGGGCGGTGCCCGCGGCCTCCCTCCGCAGCCGCGGCCCCCGCCCCCGGCCCCCGGCGGCAGCGTGGCCTCGGTGCGCGTCAGCGGCGGCGGCGGCGGCGGGGCGGCCCGCGCGGGTGTTTATGTCGGGTCGCGGTGTCTCCCAGCAGCATGGCGGACTACCTGATCAGCGGCGGCACCGGCTACGTCCCCGAGGATGGGCTCACCGCGCAGCAGCTCTTCGCCAACGCCGACGGCCTCACCTACAAGTAAGCGCGGGGCTCGGCCCCACCTGGGCGCGCGGGCCGCCGCCGGCCCCGGCCCCGCACGTGCACAGCTGTCCCTCGCTGACGCCCTAATGCCCTCGCCCAATAAGAGTGACTTGGGGCCAGTGGGGGGCTGGGCAGGGAAGGAAGGAGGCTCGCACCGAGAATAGAGAGGGACGTGGCACAGCGACATCGCCGCCCAGGGAGCCCTGACCGAGAACTGGCTGGATCCGAGGCCAGCCTGCCCCCTTGCTCTTCTCCTGAGCGTCTTGGCCCCCCTGGGGAGGCCTTGGAGCATGCGGGCAAGCGAGAAGTGGCCGTTCTAGGGAGACTTTTGCCAGCATGGTCCACGATGCCTTCCTCAAGCCTTGCCGTGAAAGCAGGGAGGTCCCAGGATCCCATCTCAGCCAGCTGGCCGAAGAACAACCCCCAGAAGGGCCCCGTGGGCAGCAGGGTGGCCCTTTCCTTCCGTGTTTAGTCTAGGCCTCCTTACTTGCACCCTGCCTGCCCACAGGTTAGGGCCGGCGCCCTCCGTGAATATTCTGTGCCCGCCCTTCAAGCCCACTCCACGTGGCAGTTTGGAGAAAGGTGGAGACCTACCTGCCTGCCTTAAGCTTAGTTTGCATTTTCCTGTGGGCCCTAGGCCAGTTCTCCCTGCAGGCCTGGCACTAGCTGTGTCTCCTGGCCGCAGGACGGTGTCCCTGCCAGGAAAGAGCATCCGAGCCCTTGACTTGGGCAGAGTCGTGGTGCTGGAGAGTTCAGTAGCATCCATGGCCTGGCACCTGGCATCTCTACCCTGGCTCATAAGCATTCCTGCTTGTCAGGCGATGTCCCCATCACTCCCGAGGAGCCCACAAGTGAAGGATGACTTTTATCTTGAAGATGCCAGTAGGCCCAGACCCAGTATTTCTTCTCTGGCCTCTTAAATGAGCCGCAAAGGGCAATGGGCTGCCAAGGGAGGTCAAGGTGGATAACAGTTCTTTGCTGCTGCTCTGGTGGTGTTTGATTATGAAAGAGGAGTTTATATCCTTGATAGGATTTTTGCTACTCTCCTAGGGAAGTTTAAAGGGAAAAGTCTGAAAAGTTTCTTCCTAGGCCCGGCGGTAAATTAATCCCAGTACTCCCATCTGCCCTGTGGCTGCTGTTCCCTGCACGGAAGTGCCTCCTGCTTTGCTCAGATGGGCTCGGGTGTCTCAGGTTGGGGCATTTGCTTTGGCGTGTGTCTGTCGAAGTTTGCTGTGACTCAGGTAGACTGTGCCCATAGCATCATTGGGCTGACCGCCGCCATGCTCTGGCAGTCGTGTGGACTTCTGGCTGTCCCATGTGTGTCGGCTGCTCCTGTCCCAGCGCCTGCTCTGTCAGAACGTGCCCTGAGCTCAGCCCTCTGGGGTCCCTCCGGCTGCTTTGAACCTTGTGTGACTCAGCAACCCTGGCCCTGTGCCGTGCTGGGTTGTACCTGGGTCGTGTCGCATTGTAAACTTATTTTCAGAGTCTGTGTTTCCTTTTTATCTTACAGCGCTGGGAACCAAACCTAGGGCCTTGTACACAATATGCAAACACTCTTGTTACTGAGTCACATCCTCAACCCAGATCCTTTCTTATTTTGCTGTTGTTGTTTTGTTTTTTTGAAGCAGGATCTCTTGTAGCCCAGACTGGCCTCAAGCCCGACCCTTCTGCCTCTACCTCCCTAAATCCTACTATAGGAATGAGCCACCATTCCCAGTGTAGGTTCTGTTTTCTGTGTTGAATCATTGTTTGCTTTTGTTAAGACTAAGAAATCTTTATTGTTGTTGGTTTGAGACAGCATATATATAGTAGTATATGTTGGCTGGCCTGGAACTCTCTCTGTGGAGGAGGCTGGCCCCAGACTCACAGAGATCCACCTGCCTGTCTGAGTGCTGGATGCTGGGATTAAAGGCCTGAGCCACCACACATGCCCAGGCGGAAATCTCAAACCTGGCATGGATAGCACATACCTGTAGTCCCAGAAGGCTGAGACAAGAGGACCATGAGCTCAAGGTCATTTTAGACAACATGGTAAAATACTGTTTCAAAAGGGGAAAGGGAAGCTGGGCCTGGTGGCACAGGCCTGTATTATCCTCAGCTACAGGCCAGGCCGCGCTACACAAAACCTGTCTGTACAAATAAATAAATGAATTAAAAGATGACAGATCGAGAAGCCTTCAGAGACAAGTCAGTATCTGTTGTGTGACCGTGTAGGGAGCGTCTGTGTCCTTCCCAGACTCTGGGCGACCTCCAGATCTGTGGACCCGCCGTTCTGACTCTAGTTCTTAAGGCTGAAGCCATCAGGACATTATGTGGGTAGTGAGGCAGACTCCGGTGCTGTGACAGCAGAGTCGGCGGGTTCCAGCCTCTCTGCTCCTCTGCCCGCCCCCACCCTGCTGCCAACCTTAGAACCCCAGCCCCTGGTGCTCCAGCGCATCCTGCCCACCACTCATTGTCATTCTCTCTTCCCAGCGACTTCCTGATCCTCCCAGGATTCATAGACTTCATAGCTGATGAGGTGGTAAGTGCTTGTCCTCTGCCTCAGGGAGGGGACTGGAATTTTGTTCCAGGGCGGGTGTGGGAGAGGCTTTCCTTGGGAATGTGCTGTTGCCTACTGCCCTTATTGTGGAAGGACTCGGCACACAGAGCAAAGGAACATGGCTGGTGGGGCAGAGGCAGCTGGGCTTTGGAGATCCTGGAGAGTGTTGAATGGCAGCCTTGCACAGGCTTAGGGATGCTCTGTCACTGAAGAAGTTGGAGGGTAGTCTCAGAAAAGGTCCTGTGAGGAGAAGGCCTGGGTGTGGCTGCGCTATTATATAGACAATAAGGATTAGCTGTTGTCTGAAATGCTGAGCAAGGACTGTGCTCTAAAATTATGAGCACTTTGAATACAGCGTTCGGTGACTGGGCACTCACCCGTAATGGACGAGAACTGGCAAGAGGGTTTGAAGGAGCAGGACTGGGCTTGGGGGATGGTCAGGGAGGACTTTGGACCGATAAGAAGAAGCACAACCTGATGCCTTGCTTTCCACGAGGGGCTAGCACTGAACCAAATCAGTGAATGATTAGGCCGAGACGAGCAGAGATGGCAGTAGAGGACAGTTTAGGGAAAAGTGCAGTGATTCTGTCTTGAACTCGTGCCTGTTTAAAACACTCATTTCCCTTGTTATTTCTGTTTATTCTTGTCCGTGCTCACAAAAGACCTGAGAGCCTGCACATGCCTGGATCGTTTACATATTGAGGAAACTCGGGTTTGGCTTGAGTTTAGAGCTGACCCAGACATATTGGGGGGGTTTGGACTATTCTGGTTGTCCCCTTATGATAGCAATCAGGAAGGCTTCCTGCTCTAGCCGCAAAGGTTGTTGCACAAAGGTTGTTGCACATCCTGGCTTAGCGCCAGACTGGTTGGTTGCTAGGAAGAGGGACTAGAAAGCTGTCTGCCTTGTAATAAAGGGTCTCCTTGGATGATGGCCTCGTCAGGAAGGTGGCAGCTGCTTGGGGCATGATGGAAGAGGAGAAGGTGTGATTATCTAGGTGTGGGTGGGCAAAGGCTTCTGCTCACACGCTGTGATGTATTTCAGGGTCTCTAAAGTTATAAAGCAGAGTTTGTTTGGAGGCCTGGGGACTAGATCAGTGATTGGCCTGAATCTCAGGAGGGTCCGAGGTCCAGCCGGGTCCAGGTACAGCCTACAGCTGTGTTTACACGGAGTGTCTCTTCCCAGACACTCAAGACCAAGTGCTCTCAGAGTTTTAGGAACCTTTGCATTTGTGTAGTGTGAACTGTTGGGAATGGGCCTAAATCTAAACTGAAACTAATTTATATTGTATATACATCGTACACACTGCCTGAGGGTAATTTTTAAATTAATTTATTTATTCACTTTGCATCCTGGTCATAGCCCCCTCCCTCCTCACCTCCCAGCCCCACCCTCCTTCTCCCACCTCACTCCCCTTCCCCTAGTCCTCAGAAAAGGGAAGCTCCTCTTCCTGTCTACCCCAGCTCATCAAGTTGTATCAGGGCTGAGCATGTCCTCTGCCCCTGTGGCCTGGTAAGGCAGTCCCTCCAGGGGGAAGTAATTGAAAAGCTGGCAAGTGAGTCCATGTCAGGGAGAGCCCCTGCTCCCCTTATTAGGGAACCCACATGAGGCCTGAGCTGCCGATCAGCTGTGTCTGTGTAGGGGCCTCAGTCCAGCCCATGCATGCATGGTCCTTGGTTGGTGCCTCAGTCTCAGCAGCCCCTCTGGGCCCTGGTTGGTTGACCCTGTTGGTCCTGCGATGCCCATGTCCCCTCCAGGTCCTCTTCTCCTTCCCTCCACTTTCCACAAGGCTCCCTGTGCCTCACCCAATGTCTGGCTGTGAGTCTCAGCATCTGCTTCAAGGTGCTGCTGGGTGGAGCCCCTCAGAGGATGATTTTGATAGGCTCCCATCTGTAACCATAGCAGATATCGTTCATGGTCAGGGGTTGGCTCTCTCCAGTAGGGTGGGTCTTTGGCTGGGTCGGGCATTGGCTGGACCTTCCCTTAGTGTCTGCTCTATCTGCTCTGTTTTCATCCCTGCACATCTTATAGGCAGGGTAAGTTTTGAAGTTTTTGTGGGTGGGTTGGTATTTCCCTCCCTCTACTGAGAGGCCTAGCAGCCTTTGTGACTCTCAAGTGGGATGGTCAGCTCCCCCAGAGCTGCACTGCTCCCTGCTGTGTCCCCAGGCCTGGCCTTGGCGGCTATCTGTCCAGTGGATAAAACCCTTCAGTGGCCTGTGCCTCCATCCTTAGGACCTGACGTCAGCCCTGACCCGGAAGATCACACTGAAGACACCGCTGATCTCTTCTCCCATGGACACTGTGACAGAAGCTGACATGGCCATTGCGATGGCTGTGAGTCTCTTCGGCTGGGGCGCTGGGGGAGGGGACTGGACTGAACAAGGATGGGCAGTGTAAACGGGCAGGGCGGAGGAAGCTAACCCTTGGCTCTTACCATACCAGCTCATGGGAGGAATTGGTTTCATTCACCACAACTGCACCCCAGAATTCCAGGCCAATGAAGTACGAAAGGTCAAGGCAAGTACTGGTCCTACCCTCAAAAAGATGCAGCCTGCTTCATCCACCAGCTAACTGATGTGCGTACTAGGTGCCCTTCCTTACAACTGAATATGGGCTCAGCCCTCCTTTCCCATTGGTCCTTGCCCCAGCAAGGGCTCTAGCTTCTCAATGGCACGTCGGGGTCCCCTTTGTCCCTTGTGGCCAGGCTGCGTGCATGCCACCTTTGGATGTCTTGCAGCTCTTTCCTCCTCCTTTTGTCTACAGAAGTTTGAACAAGGCTTCATCACAGACCCCGTGGTCCTGAGCCCTTCACATACTGTGGGTGATGTCCTGGAGGCCAAGATACAACACGGCTTCTCTGGGATCCCCATCACGGCCACGGGCACTATGGGGAGCAAGCTGGTGGGCATCGTCACCTCCCGAGACATCGACTTCCTCGCCGAGAAGGACCACACCACCCTCCTCAGTGAGGTGCCTGCAGGGCAGGGAAGGCGGAACTACAGCCCAGAGGGAGCTCCACCCCAGGGGCCCCAGACTGGTGCCTGTGGCCTGGGACCACAGGGGGGCCTGGCTCCTTCTCTCTCACCTGCCAACCTGCAGGCAAATGTTCCTGGCCCCACAGGTGATGACGCCGCGGCTCGAGCTGGTTGTGGCTCCGGCAGGTGTGACGTTGAAAGAGGCAAATGAGATACTGCAGCGTAGCAAGAAAGGTACCGGGGAGTGGACGCTCAGCCTGACTTCCTGCGCAGTAGGACTTCTGTAGTTTCTCAGTGGACGCCCAGCCTGGCTCCCTGCACAGTAGGACTTCTGTAATACTGGGCCAGCCTCTCACGCTGGCCCAGTGAGGAGGCTAGGTCTCTCGGAAAGCCCGAATAACCCTGGGCAGTCCGGAGCAGGATCCCAGATACTCTGCTCTCTGCTTACAGAAGCACATTCCTAACTCAGCACGTCCCCAAACTAGCCCTGAGAGGCGCCGAAAGAGCCCTCTGGTCTTAGAAGTCTGGGAAAGGCTGAGGGTGTGATCTATGGCAGAACGCTCCTTTAGCACGGGAGGTCCTAGGTTCCGTCCTTAGCAAAGCAAAGGCCTGGGGGAGGGGGTGCTGCCTTCTACACCCCCACCTGTGGAAAGAATCGAGGTACTCGGGGGCCAGCAAGGGAGATCAGTGGGTGTAGACGCCGGCCACCCTGATTTCTATCCCAGGGACCCAGGGGTGCGAAGGAGGGAACCCCCTCTGGCAAGTTCTCAGGCCTTCCCACGAGCACCTTTGTGTACACACGCGATGAGTGTGTGGCGGCACTCATCGGAGAGGAAGGAATTTAGGTACAAGGGTACATAGTGAGACCTTGTCTTTGAGATTCACCCATTTAAGCCGAGTGTGGTGGCACCTGCCGTTAATCTCAGGAGGCAGAGGCAGGTGGATCTCTACTTTTTGAGGAGAGAGCCTGGTCTACAGAGTGAGTTCCAGGACAGCCAGGGCTACATAGTGAGAGCCTGTATCAAAAGCCAAAAGAAAGGAAAAAATTACCCGTTAGCTTCTCAAGGTCCCTGGAAAGTCCTGTGGCTGAATGTATTTGGTAGGTCAGCGGTTTCTGGGGCAGGGAGAACCTGAGGAACTGGCTTGGTTCAGGGGGGTCTTTGCTTCCTGTTCCTTGGTCCAAGTCCAGGTCCTGGGCGGGTGCTGTCACCTAGTGGCTGACTCAGGTACTTCAGTGGCGCCTGGTGTGTATTCATCCCCTCCTCCTACCCTGCTTCTTTCCTCCTGGCCAGGGAAGCTGCCCATAGTCAACGATCAAGACGAGCTGGTGGCCATCATCGCGCGCACAGACCTGAAGAAGAACAGGGACTACCCTCTGGCCTCCAAGGACTCCCACAAACAGCTATTGTGTGGGGCAGCCATAGGCACCCGAGAAGATGACAAGTACCGCCTGGACCTGCTCACTCAGGCCGGCGCTGATGTCATAGTGCTAGTAAGGAGGTTCCCAGCGTCCCACCGGCGGGGCCCGTCTTCCTCTGTGAAACCTTTGCTCCCACCGTGCCTTTTTTCTCTCTGCTGCTCTAGTGTCAGAGTTAGGCTAGTTGTAGAGCCCGAACAAGCTGTGCCCTCTCTCCATGGAGTCCCCTCGCATCTAAGTTCATTTGCCCTGGTAATCACACCCCACAGTGGCCGAGGGGCTGCCACCCGCCCTGAGGGGAGCTCAGCTTTATGGGCGTTTGCTTGTGTGGTTTTTGCAGTTCCAGCGGCCATTCCCAGCAGCACATGAGGAAACTAAGGCTCAGAGTAGTTTCACGGTGCCACTTGCTAGTGGGGTGCTTGTCACGGGCACGGGCTTGTCGTGACGGAGGAACCGGCCACACCCGTCAGTCGATGCCAGAGTTTGGGGGTTCGTCCCCCGGAGGGGGCTTGTCTGCCTAGCCTGGGCTCTTTCGTCCCCGCCTGCAGGACTCCTCCCAGGGGAACTCGGTGTATCAGATCGCCATGGTGCATCACATCAAGCACAAGTACCCCCACCTGCAGGTGATCGGGGGGAACGGTGAGTGCGGCCCGCAGCCGCGCCGGGCACGGGTTCCGGGCCGGGGAGGACGGGCTTGGGTTAGCACCCAAGTGGGGGAGGGGAGACTGCCATCCCAGGACCTCCCGGGCAGGGCGGGTTCACTGTGCTCACATTCCTGTGTCTGCTTCCTCTGCCCCCAGTGGTGACAGCAGCCCAGGCCAAGAACTTGATTGACGCTGGTGTGGACGGGCTTCGTGTGGGTATGGGCTGTGGTTCCATCTGCATCACGCAGGAAGGTGGGTGCCCTGGGGGGCGGGGGAAGGGCTGCCGAGGAGAGCCACCCGGGTGGAAACACAGGTGTCTGCCCCCTAGGTGTTCCTCGGGTGGCCGGTTCGGGGTGGCCCGTGCCCAGGCCTTCCCCTCACTCGGGATGGTTGTTGGGAAGAAGAGGTAGCTGTAGGCAGATGAGGGAGTTTTGGGAGTGGACCAGCCTGCTTTCAGACAAGCTGTGGAGACTCTTGTCTGTAGGTCCAAGGCTCCAGAGGGGAACTAGGGGTTGGGATGGGAGGGAATATGAGAGCAAAACCGTATCCCAAAGGAGGCCATAAGACCACAACTCTAGCCTTAGCTGCTAGTGCAAAGAAAGCTGCCCCTCCCGAGCAGTTGATGCTAGAGACGCCCCACCCCGTCCTGGCCCTATTGTCTGAGGCTCTCACGGATCCCCTGATCACGTCCCTGTGCTGCTGGTACTAGAATGAGGTCCAAGGGTGACACTCCCCTGCTGTTACTGCTGCTCCCACCCTAGGCCCCAGAACCACCATTTCTCACCATCCTCTGTCCACGCGTGATGATTGACACAAGGGGAAGGGACCACTGACTGTCCCCCTGTCCTGTCCATCCCACTTTCCACAGTGATGGCCTGTGGCCGACCCCAGGGCACCGCCGTCTACAAGGTGGCCGAGTACGCCCGGCGCTTTGGGGTGCCGGTGATAGCTGACGGTGGCATCCAGACCGTGGGCCATGTGGTGAAGGCCCTGGCACTTGGTGCCTCTACAGGTGAGGGAAGCCCCGTGGCTCGGGCGGCGGCGCTGGGAGCTGAGGGGTGGTCGGTATGCGGTGGAGAAAGAGGCATTCATCCGTCAGCCTTGACCTCTGCAGTCATGATGGGCTCCCTGCTGGCCGCCACCACGGAGGCCCCTGGCGAATACTTCTTCTCAGACGGGGTGAGACTTAAGAAGTACCGAGGCATGGGTTCCCTGGACGCCATGGAGAAGAGCAGCAGCAGCCAGAAACGATACTTCAGGTTTGTCTTCACGCTGTTGACCTTGGGTTGACCTTGGGTGGGTACCTGCGGTGGCGTCCCAGTTCTGCATGAGTGGCAGCTGGAGGCTGGCCAGAGCAGGGGCTGTCCGACCGGGAGGTCCTGTTGTCTCTGGCCTAGTATGTGGCTGCGGCTGCCGTGGGGTCCTCCTCCTGGGTGTACCCTGGAGAGGCAGGGTGGGGTTCTCTGAGCCTTGGGCTACTGGGCTCAGCCTCCCCACCCTCCATGCAGTGAGGGGGATAAGGTGAAGATCGCACAGGGTGTCTCGGGCTCCATCCAGGATAAAGGCTCCATCCAGAAGTTTGTGCCCTACCTCATAGCGGGGATCCAGCATGGCTGCCAGGATATCGGGGCCCAAAGCCTGTCTGTCCTCCGGTGAGTGCTGCAGCTTGAGGGGGCCACAGGGGGACTTGGGAGGTTTCCCTCTCTCCTACTTTTCTTTTTTTCTGGGATGTTCCTGACCTATTCCCCTGCCCTCCTCCCAGGTCCATGATGTACTCAGGAGAGCTCAAGTTTGAGAAGCGGACCATGTCGGCCCAGATAGAGGGCGGCGTGCACGGCCTACACTCGTGAGTAACTGGCCTCCTGGCCACTGCTGGCTGGTGCCGGGTGGGGCAGGTTCAAAGGACAAACTGAGGTTCCAGGAGCCACACAGCCTCTCACCTGTGGACAGGGCCCAGTCTACACTGGAACCTTGCCGTGAGCCCTCATGCAGGCTGGCTGCTCCCTCCCTCTGGGCAGCTTCCCGAACAGGCCTGGGAGGTGTGGCTGCTAGCCCACCGGGCTCCCCAGCTCTCGCTTTGCTCAAGAAGCCTGCTGGCTGGTGGCGGGGGCTGTCGCTGCTGGGCTCTTGCTAACGGTGGCCCCAGGCAGGCAGGCAGAAGACGGGGGCATGAACCCTCTGGTGGGGAAGTGGGCAGAGAGACAGATGCCAGGCCCAGTGCTGGCGTGACTGCGGGTTGGGGCCCAGTAGTTGTCAGCAGTAGTAGTAGGCACGCAGCCTGCCCTGGTTGAGAGGACCCAGCTCCCTAACTGTAGGCGGGCGTCTAACCTGTCTCTCTTTCTGCCCCACCCTCCCGTAGCTATACCTTTCTGCCGTGTAAGTAACTGCGCTGCCGGGGCCAGGCGTAGACTAGAGCAGGGGCAGTCTGGGTGGGCCGGGGGTTGGGAGAATGGGAACTGGGTGGGAGCTGGGCCTTTCTGGTCCTCATTGCCAGCACCGTGGTGGAGGTGGCCAACCATGACCCCTCATCCAGTCAAAACACACTTCCCGCTGTGGGGTGCAGAGGCCTGGCATTGCAGGCCGGGGGCTAGAAGGGTCCGAGTCATCCATGGGAGCCGCAGTGGAAACAGGGTAACAAAGGTTGAGCTAGCGGAAGTCTGCTCCATGAGGATGTTTGTGCTTTCCTGAGCTATCTTTCCCTCCTGGGCGCCAAGGACAGCCCACTCAGGTGTGAAATTGGCTGGAAGCGTAGCTGTCTCTGGGACTGGCACGGCTTTTTATGGAGCCCTGGCCAAAGGAAGACAGAGGTCCAGGGCCACCTCTGCCTCTCCTCTAGCCCCCTGGCTGAGAGGCAAGCTCTGCAGCCCCTCGCCCTCTCCCCAGTCTGGGGGAGCATGGACAAGAGGATTGTGGGAAGGGAATGGGGCCCACAAGCCCTTTCTTAGTCCCCTCCTACTTGTCTTCGCAGTTATGAGAAGCGGCTGTACTGAGGACAGCAGTGGGGGCCACGGCAGCGGAGGGAGCGAGCCCCGGGGTCCCACTGCAGGAACGGCCTCCCTCCACAACTGAGTGCTCCACAGATTTGCACTATGGGTCCCCAGCACCTCTCCAGGGTGAGAAGTAGATCCCTGAGGGGACTGTGGCCCCTCTCCGGGCAAGCCCACAGAGTCAGGTAGCTCCCCGTGCCAGGCTGCCCCGTGAGATGTTCTGGGCTCCCCCTTCTTCAGCCCCCGGAGCCCAGTCAGCCTTGGCTCTCAGGCCCTGCGCCTGCCTCAGGTCTTTCTTGCTGCAGCCTGCTGTGGGCCAGTGTCCTACTCTGACCCCTGGGGAAGGTGGCCCCCCTGGCTTCTCCTATAGGGCACCTCTCTCTTTCGCTGCCCCTTTCCCCCAGGAAATGGTGCTCTTCAGACCCTGCCTCTGGCCCATCCCTGGACTGCTGTCCTCTCAGCCACGTGGCACTTGGGTTCTGGGCCTAGGCCAGGGGGAGGTCTCTGCCCCCTTCCTCTGGCGTGAGGTTCCCAGGGGCCCCGCATCTCTGAGCTGGGGGAGGGCCTGCTTATGGCCACCCGTCCTTCGTTCCTGACTACCACCGTCCCCGTGTGGACCCTTCCTGCCCTCCCCTCCCAGCTGCAGTCGAAGGCTTTAACTTTGCACATTTTGGGGTCACAATGTGTCATTGTATATTAAATAATCTGAATAAACCAAGCAGTTATCAATGTCTCTGGCCTATCGTTTCTGTCCTTTGCCCTCAGGGTGCCTGGCCCCTATCCTGCTAGTGCCTGAAAGTCCCGTCAGGGCATGGTGTCCCCAGGAAGATGAGGAGGGGAGGCCAGCCACATTCCAGGGTGTCCTGATGTAGGTGGGCCACGTGACAGGACGTCTCAGCCTGCTGGCCGGCAGTTCCTGCAACTGGAAAGTGTCCCAGAAGGGTTCCTTGCAGCTCCCTCGGCCACCTTGAGCAGGTGGCAGTACAGAATGGAGGTGCCAACTCAGATGGGCAAAGAGGAAGCTATCGTGGGAATGGCCCAGTGCCAGGAAAGATCGGAGGGTAAGAAAGATCTTGCTTTGTGGTGATGACCCAGAAATGCTGCTGTTCCATAGGACCCTGTTGACACATCCTGAAAAACCTGTGACCCAGCACTCAGGGAGGCAGAGGCAGGTGAATCTCTGAGTTCAAGGCCAGCCTAGTGTACAAAGTAAGGCCAGGACAGCCAAGGCTACACAGAGAAACCTTGAAACACCCCTGCCAAAAAAGAAAAGTGAGTGTGCACCAGGTTTTTAAAGTGTCTTCCAGCATGGTGCACTTCCAGGATTGGGAAGGAAATCTGGGTGGCAAGTTGTTGGCTGAGTTAGAGCTGCTGCAGGGACTGTATGGAGAGACCCTGAAGGCCTTGTGCCCTGTGGGCACCAACAGTCAGAGGTGAGCTAGCAGGTCCCCCAAGGTGGTAAAAGATGAAGGGCTGGAATAGCCGAAGCCACCCCACAGGACCAGCACGACCCATCATCCCATCGTGGTGGGAAAGCGTTCCGGCCTTTGACACAAACATCAAACCAGCTCACTCTGAATCAAGCTGTTGAGTGGATCAAAGGAGGGTTTCCCTTTGAATCAGACCTCATTGACCAACAGCTGACATTCCTCGCTTACTCTGCAGGCTAGCGAGCCCCAGTGGGCTGGAGCTTATTAGCGCTGGCCGACCTTTCTAGAGGAAGTTCTGCTCAGTGGGTGGCTTCCTTTCTTTTCTCCTCGGGTGATGAAATATTCTCAGCTTCAGGGGGGAGGGTTGGACCTGGCTCACAGTTCTGGGGTGCAGCCCACCATCGTGGGGAGGCCAAAGCAGCGGGGGCTTCAAGCCTTGGCTCACAGAGAGGCAGAGGAGAGTGATGGTGACCCCCCCCAAGTCTACGGGACGTTGCCATCCACAGTGTGCAGGTCTCAGGGTAATTAATCAGGGCAACCCACACGTGCCAAGGGGCCCATGGTCTCAAGTGATTCTAGATCTCAAGTGGACATGGTAGGGGTGGACAGTAGGTGTGACTCAGACTATTCCAGGGAGCCAACACCCCAGAAGCTCAGAATCACTGAGCGGACTGGGCCTAGGGCTCTGAATAGTCACGGAGCGCCCAGCTTCTGATACTCGGCAAACTTGGAGAATCATTGCTGTAGAGGAAACTATGCTCCCAATGGCATGGCTTTTGAGACTTTTCAAAGCATCCTGTGGGCAGGATATTTGATCCCATCGTGAAGCCAAAAAATTGTGAACTGTAAAACACTGTCTCTTGTTTGGTGTGGTTAGGCCCTATCACACACCTTTAATCCAAAAACTTTGTTTATTGTGAACTGGTGATTGTGGTGTGGTTCACCCAGCCCCAGAACATGCCTTTAATCCAAGAGCTCTCTGTCCACAGGATTTAATAAAGTTAACCCTAGGTCAAGAGGTAGAGCAAGACACCGACTGACAGGGATTAAAGAGTAGGGGGGACTTTAGGTTGAGGGGGATTTAGAAATTGTGGAGAAGGCTTTTGGAGTTGGGATTTTAGCTTAGGCCCTGGTTTTTTTGGCCTTTTCCTCCTGGGCTGTTGGCTGAGCTAGTGAGCCTTTTGGGTTTTTTCCATCCAGACCTGAGCTGAGAAGGAAGGTCAGCTGGGTGCTTTCTCTGTCTCTCTGAGCGAGCAGGTTTTCACCCCAAGATCTGGCTCCTGAGTTTTTATTGGTAAAATAGAACGGTTGGAATTTTCATTCATTTTTAAAAACAACATTTTGGCACCCAACGTGGGGCTCGAACCCACGACCCTAAGATAAAGGGTCTCAGGCTCTACCAACTGAGCTCGTAGGGCATAGGAAACAATTTCAGATAACTCAGCACTTTCCCCTTGGCCTCGTGACCAATCACGTGAGAGGGGCTGGGGGATACCCAGATGGCATGGTTGCTCTGGCTGTAAATGCAGCCGCTGTGGTCAATGCCCGAGTGGAACGCTGCTCTGGGAGGGAAGCTCATCACAAGCCGATCTGCAGAAGCAGCTGGAGCAGCGCCTGCTCAGCAGAACTCCGTGCCTTCCGGGTCCGGCCTGGTCGGCATGCAGCAAGGAGCCTCTCTCCGGCACGCTCTGGTGTTACGTGGCCTAGGGTGCCTATCCGAAGCCAGGCTGTGTTGTGGTAGCTCCCCAGAGCCTCACCTGTGGGCAACAGTGCTGATGTGAAGGTGTAGCCTCCCAGGGAGAGACCACGTCTCACCAATGGGCAGCCGGTCAGTGCCTCAGCCCCCGCAGTAGCACCCATCTGAGCAACCCAAACTAGGCCCCGGCATGGGTGTGGAAGAGGCAGACCAGGTACACCTGCAGGCACTTGGCCTTGGCCGCTGGCCTCTTCCCCGGTGAGGCTAGAAAGAGAGGCAGGACAGGGCTGGGGCAGGGGACTCACATGCCACCAGGAGCATTCTGGCCATCTCTGGTGCACAGAGGACAGATGGAAGAGGTATATCCGGCATCCCTTGCTTCTGCCATGTCCCCAGCCCCGAGAACTGAGATCAGGAGATTCCAAATGACGTGACCTAGGAGTTCAGGAGCAGCCTGGGCTAGCTCTCCTGAGGGTCATTTCAACTTCCATGGCCCTAGTGTCAATCAGGAAGTACACAGCCCAGCCCAGAAAGGAGGAACGAGTGGCTGTCCTGTAAAGGGCCAGCTGCCCTTGGTCCCTCGCCTGCCTGCCCCTTTCCTCTCACCTGATAAGGGGATTCAAAAAGGGAGAGGGGGTGAAGGGACAGCTCCTTCCACTGCCCTAAGGCTGACTCTTTGTTCTTTCAAAGTCCCCCTCGACTTGTGAGGCCCAGCATCTGAGCCTAGCCTTACATTCAGATAGGACTCAGGGCCCTGGAAACCCAATCTTCTTGCCTCCCCACACCCACAGTCACCCTTTTGCCCCTCCCCCGGAGGGTTTGCAGCAGAGTCTGGTCAGAAAGTGGGGGTGGGGGTAGGCTCCCCGAGTGAGCACACAGCTCTGGGATAGATAGCAGGGTCCTACACAATGCGTGGGACCCATGCCCAGCCTTACCTTTCTTCTAGCTCAGCTTAAGGTGGACTATGGGGGTGCCTTGCTCACCAGGCTTCTGCTCTGTCCTCTTAGCTTCTCATCTCCATCACCCCACCCAGCTAGAGAGGGTCAGGAGCATCCGTACTGAGAGGGAGAAGCCAGACTCTCCCAGACTTCAGACCTCGGTTTCCCTACTCCTGAGAACAGGGAGAGAGAAACGCTGTTATCAGAAGCAAACAGCTTTCTGTCTCTTGACTCTGCATCTCGGATAACCCACTTTGCCCTGCACCTTTCACACAGGCTTACCTTGGGGTGAGGAGAGGGCAGGGAGGTGCTCACTCAAGCAGGGTTCACCTGGGGGGTGTCTCTCTGGAAGGTGTCTGCTGCTATCTCTTAGGGTGAGGCAGAACGAACTGAGCTTCAGCCGTTCATCTGGCAACTGTCTTGGTGAAAAAGAAAGGTTCCCCACAGAGAGGAAGAGGAAGTCAGTAGTACTAGGTTCCTGGGAACTGAATGGCATGGAAGGAGGACAGAAGGAAGGGGAATTTACATAAGGATCTTGTTGTGACCCGACCATCAGTCTCCGGTCTCCAACTCCAGCATCTTCATCCTGTCTGCACCCTCCTGGCAGACGCAGGCTGGTGGAAAGCAAAACGTAAGCCTGCACTGCGGATCCGCACTACAGAAAATCAATTAAGGGGAGGGACTTCCTCCAGACCCCCTTCCCCATCCGCTTTCTCTCGCTCCTGGGAAGGACATGGTTTCCACCCTCCCTGTAGTCCAAAGAAGACAAGCCTTTTGCAAACCTCCGGTCCCTGGGGGGACATCTGAGGGCAAAGGTCGTAAAGAACTTTTGCTGTGGCGAGGCGATGGCACTGAGTCAGGACAGTCCCTTTCCCGGGGGATGGGATGCTCAGGTCTGCGTGCAGTGTGGCTCTTCATCCAGCAGGTGGCGCCAGATCTCACCGACTGCTGGTAGCCCAGGGAACTCTCACTGGGGAAGTTTCCTAGGCAACAGACAGCGTTTCTAAAAGCCATACCCTTGACAACCATTCGAAGTCCATAGTAAATCTGGCTTCTGAAGGACAGGAAGAGCACAGAAAGCAAAATAATCTGGGGGTTATTTTGCTAGCTGGGGCTGCCCAGAAGAGCGAGAAAAAAAAACCTCTTTAATATGATTGCTTTACTCCCCACCAGCGCCTGCTAGGGTGTCTCGCTCCCAGCTACCACACACGTCAGGGATGCACGGAGTCCATTATTGTGGCTGGGGAGAATGAGAGAGAGAAGGTAATTTCCAGTCACCAGCTGGTCGGACCCTGGGCCTGCTTGGCTGTGGCCGCTTCCATCTGCCTTGTGTCTATGAAGTGCCTAAACTGTGTCAGGGCAGCTGGCAGTGAGGTTTGCTGGGAAACCCAGAGCAAGGCAAAGCAGAGGGCGTGTAAAGGCTAAGGGGACACGGCCTGCCTCTCCCATCCAGTTCTGTCAGTTGGCCTTAGAGGGCCAGGGGCTTTGCTGCTGTGAGCCGGCCTCCCTCATATCAGAGAACCCACAGAGGTGGACGGAAGGGGACTTAGGCATTCAGGGACCTTGTGACACCTCCCAAATAGCACAGCTCTCCAAGAAGGGCGCAGAGCTGGAGTCTCTAGCTGCTATGGAGACAAGAGGTGAGACTTGAGGTTAGGTCTTGGGAACAAATCCAAATGAGGCGAGAGGCAGATTTGGTGTGATCAGGTCAGTCCAGTTAGCTGAGTGGAATCACCCAAGGCCTCAGCTCACTGCCGCTGCTGAACTGACTCCACGATTACCTCAGTTCTCTAGAGAAACAACTGTCTCTGTATCTATGTGTCTGCCTGCTACCCTCCAGATTTCTATCCAGAGAGACAGAGACGGGAAGACTGATCCGGAGTCAGAATTATCATGAGGATCTGGTTTCCGCGATGATAGGGATTGAAGGAAAATGCAAGGTGCTGCAGCCAGCAACATGGGAACCCACAGCACTGACTATTTTGAGCCAAAGTCCCTAAGTAGGGGACCCACGTCTTAGCTGGAAGACAGCAGGCCGAGAGAGCAGGCTGTGACGCAGCCTCTGTTGTTGATCTGTTTATGATTCTCCGGGGTTAGATGGTGTGAATCCAAATGCTAAGGAACCCTGTCCAGAAACAGCACTACCTACACAACCAGACTTGTGTTCCCCAGAATAACCCGGGCACCTCAGGAATGACGTGGGATTCTCGCCAGGCTTCCCTCTCGAACTTGCATATTTCGCCTCGAGCATAGGCTCTTGGCACTGCCCTCATCACATGGCCTGCTGGGCCGCTGCTCTCCTCTAACACCCAAGCCATGACCGTCTCTTGCCTGCGTCACAGCAGTGGCCTCGTTCTCCCAGGTCCCGCTGCTGCCTCCTCCTAGAAGTTTGTTTTTTTCAGGGTTTCAAGACAGGGTTTCTCTGTGTAGCTTTGGCTGTCCTGGACTCACTTTGTAGACCAGGCTGTCCTTGAACTCACTGCGATCTGCCTGCCTCTCCCTCCCCAGTGCTGGGATTACAGGCGTGTGCCACCAAGCTCAGTTCTTCTAGACTCTTTTAAGTACATTAATTGGATGATCCTTTCAAGACTTAAGTTAGAGCTTGTGAAGGCCCTGGAGTGTGGTTTTCTTGGGCTCAAAATAAAAGCCAGGCTCATTCTTGTGACCTTCAAGGTCCTTTGTGATCTGACCCCTACAATTCCCGCCTTGGTAACTGTTGCTTTCTCCTCATCCTGTGGCACACCCACTCTGGCCTCTTTGTTCTCCTGCCATGCTCCCGTGAGACCCTTTTTGTTGACTTTCCCCAGATATTCCTCTTCTGCCTGCCTCTCCCCTCCTGCAGGCATCTGCTCCAGGAGCATCTTGACAGGCTCCCAGCACACGCACCAGCACCCCCTCATTGCTTTCAAAAAACACCACAAGCATACTCTGCTTGTGAGGATGCTGTCTGCTCTCCTCACATGACTGTATCGCTAAGATACTGACACTCCTAAGTAAGTGGACAAATACATGAAGCAGGTTCCTCACCTGGTGCTTGTAGGCATAGCAATGCCGAGGATGCAGAGATGGACAGAGCACATGCTCTTTGAAGAACTCGGCACTCTTTGCCACTAAGAGGCAAGCTTTGATCTGTGTCGGTGAGCAGTAACCACGAAAAGAAGATGCAAACGGCAGCAGTACCGGTGGAGTTGGCTCTGTACCGGAACTGTGTACACGAATTATGACACTATAAAACCCCATGGTGTGGAGAATATGGCTTCCCTTCCAGAGGAGGATGCAGGCTCAGAGAGGCAAAGTCATTTGCCCAAGGCCATCTAGCCGCTGAGCTGCTGCTGAGCTGAGGCAGGGTCCTCATTCCCATTCTCCAGCCCCAATGTCCCTTCTCCCACTCTCCCAAGGGAAGCCAACATGGTGCAGAGATGGAGAGACAGAGAGACTGAGAGGCTGAGAGAGAGAGAGAGGTCTGGAGTGTTTCATATGGAGCATCAGAGTATGTTCAGCCACTGCCAGCCTCCTGCCTGTAGCCAGGGCTGACTGGGCTCTCCTGGACACCAGCCCTCTTGCCACACCCCCACCTTTGGCACAGCATTGACTACACAAGGATCCCTTTTGGGCCCGGTCATGCGTGTAACCACAGGCTGACAGGCGTCAGGGTGCCAGGGCAGCCAAGGGTGAGGTCACAGGCTGAGCACTCCATACCCAGCCCCTCCTTTCTCTCACCACGGGCTCAGTTTTTTGCTCTGCTGGCTGCAGAATTCCTGAGCAGCCTCAGCCCAGCAGGCACTGGTTTCTCCCTGGCAAGGTTTAAGCCCACCAGCTTCCTGTTGCTGTGGTAACAGATCACCACTCCATAGTTTAGGACAACATAAACTTCCTATCTCACTGGGGCGCCAGTCAGAGGTCTGGGCTTCACCCTCCCGGCTGCCTTCTTCTGGATGCTCCAGGGAGAACCCACTTCCCTGCCCCGAGAGCTCTTGAGACTGCCTACAGTCTAGGCTCATGGCTTCATCTTGTCCCTTCAAAGCCAGAGCGCAGTGTCTTCACTTCTCCCTGTTTCTCTGACCGGCTTAGACTCTTCACTCCTGCTTCTTGTTCAAGGGCCCACTGTAGCCTTCCCAGCTCCACATTTTCAACCTCATCATGTCTGCAAATGTCCCTGTCACACTGGACCCCACGGGTTCCAGGAGTCAGGTGGAAACCTCTCAGAGGGCGTTGCGTGGCTTGCCACAGCAGTCTAGGATGCTCTCCTCCATAAAGGGCGAGGGGATCTTTATGGGAAGCATGGACACCGTCCTTAGGAAGTTCTGTGTGTGCCACACATCCCAAGGCTTGCTTCACAGACTGGAAACCAGCCTTGCTTTCTTGGGCCATCCCAGGAACTTGTGTTTTCAGCTTTATCTACCCTGCAAGTTCTCAAGGTAAGACAGGGGTTATGTCATAGGCCCATACATGCCAGAGACCCTGGCATAGGGCAGAGAGGAACAGGCACCGGGGCCGCCGCAGGTTGGACATATGGGAGGCCTCTGGCAGGTCTGTGAGTCCGCCCACACTCTGTGAATGCAACCCTTTTGTGTTTGCATCTATGTTGGGGGGCGAGAGGGAGGAGAACCTGAATCCCACCATTAGGTGTTGGAAACCCTGGTTTAGTTGAGGGTGTAGCTGAGCTGTTAGAATACACAAAGCTCTTGGTTTGATTCTAAGCACAACACAGAACTGGTTGTATAATCCCAGGCAGGAGACTCAGAAGTTCAAGGTCATCCTTGGCTACAAAGTAAGTTTGAGGCCAGCCTGGCATGAATGTGACCCTCCCTCAATAGGAAAAGAGGGGTGGGGGAAGGAGGAAAGAAGAGAAGAGACCCTGGCCTGGGAAGCATTTCCAGGCAAGGGGGCTCCCTTCTCTTAGCCACCAAGGTCCCTCAGCAGAGGGGAGGGGGTAGAGAGGGCTGTTCCTATTGCCTCTCGCTTCTGTTCTTACCTATTCAACTGGTTTTGATTGCCTATAGGGCAGCAGAGCTGTCTGGGATTGGCTGAGGACAGAGCTGGTGAGCAAGGCGGCTGGATATCGGTAAGAAGAGGAAGATGGTTATAACCTGCCACCAGCTCCACCAACTCTGCTCAGACTGGGCAACAGTCAGAGGCATCACTTCCTGGCATGCTGGCCTGAGGGTGCCACACTGAGCTTCCTAGTGATGCTGAGAATAGGGGCCCGCGGACCTCCCTTGGAACACACAGAACCGGAGGGCTCAGGCCATACTCACCCAGTCCTCCTCTGCAGTTACTCAGGGATGCAGAGTTCCTGGCACTATTGGCACATATCTGTGGCTCTACAACCCATGGCTCCTGCTCTCTGCTGCTGCTGCTGCTGGCCCGAGAGGCAGGCAGCCTCTACTCAAGTCCCCATTCCTGACGGAGTCTGGTACCTCAGGATAGAAATGGGCTCTCCTTGCTTCTCAGTTCCCACGCTCATGTCTGCCCAGAGCTCTGTGTTCATCCCACCCTGCATGCCCTTCCTGCTCCTGGCTTTACTCTCCCATCAGCCAGACTGACAGAAGGGGGGAGTGCTCACCACAGCTTGGCAGGGTGGGACCAGAAGCTCTTCCCTTCCTGTAGAAGCCGCTTCAAACATGGTGCTGGGATTTCAGAATTTGGGGGTTGGATGGGAGGTCGTTTTGTTTTGTGGAACAGGAGGTGCGTTTTGAGCCAATGGGAAGCACTTCTGTTTTATGCTTCGCCGTTTCCTGAGCCCTGAGCCTTGCATTTACAAAGGGCTTGCCCAGGGTCCCCCCTCTCACTCCCCCCTCCCCCGCCGTAGGCACCTGACTTAGGCTACAACTGTGGGGTGAGCAGGTAGAGAGCCAAGAGACAAAAAAAGACAAAACACACTGGGTCTGCGTCTCTTCCGGGGGAGGCGCAGAGGTGTGTGCAGCATCCACACCATTGCCAGCAAAGTGCGCTGTTTCCATAATGGGGACACTAGACCCGGTGGCTGCAGGCCTGTAATCGCAGTTGCTTAGCGGGGTGAGGCAAGAACTTTGCAAGTTTGAGGCCTGGCTGGGCAACTTAGTGAAGCACCGTCTCAAAACTGAAAGAGGGACAGGGGTACTGATTAGTGGTAAAGCACATACCTATAGTGTACAAGCTCTAAGTTGGGAGGAGGAAGAGCAAGAGGAGGAGGGGAAAGGACAGTGAGGGGGGAGGGGAGGGGATGGAGGGCCAACCATAAGGAAGGACCCAAGTTCAGGTGAAAAGGGAGAAAGATCAGGTTAGGACTAGGAAATTCTCATGAGCCTCCCTCCCCACCACCACCTCTACAGGAGCGTGTAGAGAACCTGGGCACCAGCACAGGACACGGAGGGACAGGACAGTGACTTCCTCCAGCCATGGACAGCCTCAGCAGGCCTCCTGTGGGTGATGACCTAGTGGCTCCATTATCATCCTCCATCTTCTCTTGCCTGCAGGGACAAGGGTCCGATGCTCCTGTGTTTGATCTGAGAGACTGCAGAAGAGGGGGGTTTGCAGGCCTGCTCTCCCCTGTGGCTGGGAGAGGGAAAGGGCCGGACACCTGTGAGAAGCCTCAGGTTGTCTGATGATCGCGCACGCCTGAGGCTTGCTCCACAAGCAGTTTCTGTGGAAGGAGAGGTTCGGATCAGACACCCCACAGCCATCTTTCACTCACCATCTGTCCCCCTTTGTTCTCTGCTTGGGTTATCCACAGGTCTGAGGCATGGTACAAGCACAGGGAAAGGAAGGGTACCTCTGCTCTCTGTGGAAAGGCAGTTCCTTTCTTCCACTGACAGGAGAGGCAGGGCCAGGATCCCTGGGGCCCCCTTTGCCCTAAAAAACTTAAACAGATCGGCCTTGCAGATGAAACAGGTCTGCCACAGACCAGCCTGTTTACCTCTCCTGCTGGTGAGAAGGCACCTTGTAGCCCTTCCTCCTGTGAGAGACTCCTCTGTGCACCATGGCTCTAGAATCCTGCAAATGCCCCTCCCTCTTCGGCTCACTGTCCCAAATTTCTCCATCCCTCATTCCCAGAAGGCCCAGCATTTTTTGCTCTCTCTCTGTCTGTCTCTGCCTGCTTCCCTCTCTCTGTCCCTCACTCTCCTCCTCTCCCCTCTTCAGTTCCAGAGACTGAAGCAGTCTTGTCCACGAACATGCGTCCCCAGCTCTTACACAGCATTTCCATGCCCAGGACTATCACAGCAGCCTGCCATATACTGACTCATTTGATGGCCATGTTAATTTGTGGGAGGGATATTAATATGCAAAATAGGAACCTTATACACTTTAATGACTGAAGACAGGCACTAGAGACCCCCAAAGGACCAAGCCAAACTTCACTCTCAGCTAACATGGGCATGAGTCCCATAGGCCTGTCCCCAGAAGTAACTTAGCTCTACTAGATTACAGGAAGGTGGCCTTACTCATTAAGGGGTGGAAATCTTATGCTGATGTCTGATGTCAACTTGGCACAAGCTAGAGTCATCAGAGGGGAGGGAGCCTCAACTGAAAAGAAAAAAATGCCTCTTTAAGACTGGGGTGTAGGGACTGGAGAGAGATGGCTCAGTGGTTTAAGAGCTCTGTCTGCTCTTCCAAAGGACCCGGGTTCAATTTCCAGCACCCACACGGCAGCTCATAACTGTCTAAAACTCCAGTTCCAAGGAATCTGACACCTTCACAGTAATGCACATTAAGTAAAGTTAAATAAATTTATATTGGGGTATTGAACTCTTGCACTGTGGCACATGGTGTGATCCCAGCACTCTGGGAGGCAGAGGCAGGGAGATCACTGTGAGTTCGAGGCCAGCCTGGTCTACAGAGCGAGTCCAGGACAGTCAAGGCTACACAGAGCCTTGTGTAGCCTGTCTCAAAAAACAAACAAAGATTGGGGTGCAGAGCTCACCCGGGCAGCACGGTGGAGCCTCGGGCCACAAGGGTGTGTGCAGGAGTGCCGGCACTGCCCTCATTTGCCCTGGGATGGTGTGGGCAAGGACGACACGCCCTTCAGCTCTGCCACCCACGGCGGGTGGGAAAGCCGGTCCCGAGGTCATGAGAGCAGGAGAGTTGGCCCTGCTCCTCACAGGCTCAGCACTCTGGAGAGCAGACCCCGAGTCTTGCACAGGAAGCACAACAGAGCCGGCTCTACCCCTTGCCAGGTGTGGCAGTGTGGGTGAAGGGGAGCTGGCGGGGTGACCGGTTCAGCTACTACCCAGGCCCCAACCAAGGGCTTTGAGTTGGGCTACCCCAGCATCTACCCCATCTGTGACCTACTGGAGTATTTGAAGGGGCCGGTCCTGCAGATCCAAAGCTGCAGGATCTCCATGACACAGGGAAACAACAGGATATTTGAGGGGAGTCTTGGGGAGGATTCAGAGCTGGTAGCGTAGCAGAAGCCAGAGGCCTGGAACTAACCCAGTGACTCTCAGCAACAAACATTTGCCAGCAAAGAAGTGAGGAAAAAGGGTAGACTGAGGAACACACCATGACACACTGCAGCTGCCACAGTGAGACCTCCCTTTCGGGAGAGAGGTTGCAAGGGCAGAGGGTGGGTGTGGAGGGATGGAGAGAGGAGTGGGATTGGGTGCATGATGTAGACGTCACAAAGAATCAATAAAAAGTTAAATAAAAAAGACTGAGGCGTAGGCAAGTCTGTAGGGCATTTTCTTAATTTGTGATTGATGTGGGTGGGGCCATCCGTGGGCTGGTGGCCCTGGGTTCTATAAGACCGTGGATTGAGCAAACAATCCACAAGGAGCAAGCCAGCAAGCAGCACCCTTCCACAGCCTGTCTTGGCTCCTGCCTCCAGGTCCTGTCCTGCTGGATTCCTGCTCTCAGTGCTGTTTGATGGTGAACTCTGAGGCAGGATTGTAAATTAAATAAACCCTTTCCTCCCCAAGTTGCTTTTGGCTGCGTTATAGTAACCCTAGCTAAGACAAGTCCCAGTGTTGACCTCTGGCCTCTGTGTATGCGCACACATTTGCCTGTGTATATATACACACAAACACAATTAAGTGGACAGGGAGAGAGAGTAGATGAGGTCACTTTTCCAACACTTTGTGTAAACGGAAAGCCTATGCACGTGGTCTTTTATCATAGTGGCACCCTCGGTGGCCAGGCCACGTGGTGGTGGGGAGCCGGCCATGCGGGGGAACGGGCCTCCGGGTGTCTTCTGTCGGCCTGTACCTCCCCTGCTGACTTTTCGAGGATTTTGATTTTGATTTTACGTGTGAGGGTTTGCCTGCAGTGTGCGCATCCCATGCGTACTCTCTGCCTCGTGCCTGGGGAGCCAGGAGGTGCTCCCTGGAACGGGAGGGACAGACTGCGCCAGCCTCCACCTGGGGCCAACCTGCGTCCGGAAGAGCGGCCGGCGCTCTTTGCAGCTGAGCCACTCCGCTCCGCCTCCTTTCCTACTGACCTTTACGGTGTCTTCAGGTGTTTTTATTTTGTGTGTATGAAGGCCCTGCTTGCGTATACGGATGTCCGCCGCGCACACATCTGGTGCCCGCAGAGGCCGGAAGAAGGCTCGGATCCACTGGAAAGGAAGTGACTCGCAGCCGTGAACCACCATGTGGATGCAGGGAGTGGACTTGGGTCCTTTGCAATAAGCGCCCTTACCCACCGAGCCATCCCTCAACCCCCAGCCCTCCCTCCTTTCTGAAACAGGGTCTTTCGATGTGCATTGCATATGAGTTTCAGAATACGGACTTCCTGTGGGCTGGATTGATGGCTCAGAAATTAGGGGCACCGGCTGCTTTTCCAGAGGACTTGGGTTCAATTCCCAGTGCCACACAGTGGCTCACAGCTAGCTGTCTGTAACTCCAGTCCCAGGGGATCCAGGTCCCTCCCCTGGCCTCCCCGAACCATGCATGCACACAGATGTTCATGCAGGCTGTCTTATTTTTTGTTTGTTTTGCTTCTTATAAAAAAAAAATTTTTTTTTTAATTTTTACTTTTGGTTTTTGAAGACTGGGTTTCTTTGTGTAGAAAAGAGCATTTAACTGAGGGTGCTTCCGTGACCCTCAAGGTGGGAAGCATGTTGGCAGGCTTGGTGCTGGAGACAAACACCAGCAGGGCTGGGGTTGGGTAGGGAGCTAACTGGATCTGGAGTGGGCCTTTGAAACCTCAGAGCCCACCCACCCACAAGTGACAGATCTCCTCCAACAAGGCCTAACGTTTCTTCCAACCTTCCCCAAATAGTTCCACCAACTGGAGACCAGGCATTCAGATATATGAGCCTGGGAGCCATTCTCCTTCAGACTGACACAGAAGCAGAGCAGCCATAGACGTAAAATAAAACCACATGGATGTTTTAATTGGAGTGGTATTAAAATATTAATCAAATTTGAAAGAATTAATGAATAAAACATAGACGTATATCCAGAAACATGACTTGTTTCTCCATTTATCAAGTTCTCTCTATTTTTCTCTCTTTCTTTTTGGAGAAACAGGGTGTAGTAGTCAGGGTTTTCTAAAAGAAAACAACTTATAAAATGGATAAATATACATCTCTATGTCCCATATACAAACATATACATATTTGGGATTTTTTTTGTAGAGACTTACAGGCTGTGGTCCAGCAATGGCTGTCAATCAACAGAAGTCTGAAGAGCCCAGTAGCTGCCCACTCCATGAGGCTGGGTCTCTCCGCTGGTCTTCAGCATATGCCGGCATCCTGAAGAAGGAGGTTCCAATGCCTGAGAAGGGGTGGGCTTGCCAGTGAGAGCAGGCTTCCTTCTTCCATGGCCTTTAAACAGGCTGCCAGCAGGAGGTCCAGAGTGAAGGCGATCCAGATTAGTGGAGTCCTCCTGCTTCAAATGATTTAATTACGAAAAAAACAAAAAAACCCTCACAGGTGTGCCCAGACATTTGGGTTTTAGCTATTTCCAGGTGTGGTCAAGTTGATGACCAAGAACAGCCATCACAGGGTCTCTTTGTGTAGCCCTGACTACTCTGGAACTGGCTATGTAGAACAGGCTGGCCTTGAGCTCACAGAGATCCAGCATTCCACCTGCTGAGATCAAAGGCATGTGCCACCAGGCCCTCGCCTGGCATTATCAAATCCTCTTTAATTCCAATACAATTTTGTAGTTTTTCTTTATATACTTTTTACATGTGTATTTCTTGTTAAACATGAATGTATTTTGTCTATGTTGAATGACATTTTTCTCCAAATTCTTTGTTTGGGTTTTTTGTTTGTTTGTTTGTTTTGTTTTCGAGACAGGGTTTCTCTGTGTAGCCCTGGCTGTCCTAGAATTCACTCTGTAGACCAGGCTGACCTTGAACTCACAGAGATCCTCCTGCCTCTGCCTCCTGAGTGCTGGGATTAAAGGTGTGCACTATACACCCAAATGTTTTTATTTCATAATTGTGTGTGTGTGTGTCTGAGTGTGGGTTTGTGCTTGTAACCGCAGTACCCAAGGAAGTACTCCTCTGAAACTGGAGTTACAGCTGGTTTTGAGCCCACGTGAATGTTCAGAGCTGAACTCTGCCCTCTGCTAGAGTCGTCTGTGATCTCGATCACTGACATGGTTTTATCATGGAATGCCTTATTTTCTCCATCTATTGTGACTGAAATTTTTGCTGGGTCTGGCCTGGCATGTGTGGTCTCTTAGAGTCTGTAGAATGTCTGTCCAGGCCCTTCTTGCTTTTAGAGTCTTCACTGAGAAGTCATGCAGTATTTTAATAGGTAGGTCTGTCTTTATATGTTACTTTGCCTTTTCCTCCTGCAGCTTTTATTATTCTTTTGTTGTTGTTCTGTATGTTTAGTGTTTTGATTATTGTGTGGTTGGGGGTGATGACTTTCTGTTCTGGTCTAATCTATTTGGTGTTCTGTGAGATTTTTGTACCTTTATAGTCTTGTCCTTCTTCATGTTAAGAAAATTTTCTTCCATGATTTTGGTACAAGTATTTTCTAGGCCTTTGAGCTGATATTCTTCCCCTTCTATTTCTATTATTCTTGGGCTTTGTTTTTTCATAATGTCCAAGATTTTCTTGATGTTTTGTGTCAGAAATTCTTTTTCAGATCTAACATTTTATTTTACCAAGATACTCTTTTTTTTTTTTTTTTTTTGTATTACGTCTTCAATGCCTGAGTGTCTTTCTTCCCTCCATTGTATTCTGTTGGTGGTGCTTGCCTCTGTTTGAGCTCCTAAACTTCTCCTTCCCATATTTCTCTCAGGTTGGGTTTTCTTTATGGATTTTATTTTCTCTTTCAGGTCTTGGGATGTCTTCACTCATTTCTGCTCACTGTTTGTATTTCCTAGGTTTCTTTAAGGGATTTACTCATTTGCTCTTTAAGGACCTTTCTCGTATTCACAGAGACTATTTTAAGGTCTTTTTCTGGTGCTTCAGCTATGCTGCAGTTCTTAGGGCCTGCTGCGGTAGGGTTGTTGTCCTGTAGCTATGACTGTGTTTTTACATTGGCATCTAGGTGTTGTTTGGGGAAGATTGCAGTTCTAGGGGCTAATATCTGGTCTTGTCTTTGTTAGATGGCTCTCTTGTTCCCTAGTTTCTGTTTCCCCTTCTAGTTCTTAGAGCATGTTGGCTGTGTGCTACCTGATAGGATTCTACTAGGTGTGGCCTCTGGGGACTCTGGGTAAAATGTGTTTCTATGTGTTGAGAGCTGACACTTAGGAGTGGGGGTGGGCTGAGTGGGTGAGGGGTTTCACAGGAAGGGGGAAAGCAGAGTGTTACACCAGGATCTGCTTAGTCCCCTGGGAATGGGGACAGAGAGGAAGTAAAGGCAGGCGACCTGCTGCAGAGCTGGGGGTGAGACTGGGCGTTAGATTTGGGGGATCTGAAGAAAAGGTCAGATCTGTAGATAGCCTACCTGCTTCCCTGAAGGAGTCCTTTGCCCACAATTAAAGTTGGAAGGTGTGTGTGAGAGAAAGAGAGAGAGAGAGAGAGAGAGAGAGAGAGAAGTGCTGGTCAAGAACTTGGCGTGGTGGTGCATGCCTTGAACTTTGACTCAGGAATTAGAGGCAGGTAGATCTCTGTGTGTTCAAGGCCAGCCTGGTCTACAGAGAGAGAGAGAGAGAGAGAGAGAGAGAGAGAGAGAGTTCAAGAACAGCCAAGACTAAAAGACAGAATGAAAGAAAACCCTCATGTGCCCAGGTTAAGTCTGGTACTGTGTGGTGACCCAGCTGGGCTGATTTGGGAGGATTCCTACGTCAGTTTCATGGAGTCTTTCTTCTCTGGCTACTGGGATACCCCAGAGAAGAGTTGTCCAGTGTCCAGCCTGACAGTAAAGGGACCTGGCTGTGTGACAAGGCGCAGGATCTCTGAATTCAGCATCCAATAGCACCTGGGCACCAGAGCCCTTTGTGCTCAGTGTGGTTCTCAGTTCAGAAGGTGGCTGAGGCTGTGCTAGCCCAGTGTGTCTCGTCTCAGCGGAAACATCCCACAGGGCCTGCTCATCACGAAATGACAATCGTTTCCTGGTAGTCTGGAGTTAGGGAAGAGACCTGGGGATCTAATTGTTCTTTCCTTTAGCCTAGGCTCCTGCAGTTCCAGAGGCATTTGGCTTGCCAATCTCTGAGCTTTCTGATGTAAAGCAACTCGACTCTCAGCTTCCTTTCTGCCTGTTGGAGACAGCTTGGGCAGCGAGGTCAGGGTGACTGCCTGCCATCTTGCCTCGGAAATCCTGTTGCTTTTGTCTTCTTCCCTGCTCTCTCCATCCTTGCAGTTATCAATTGACTTCTTATTATTAGCCTTCTTATTAAAGTGAGTAAAATTAGAGGTATGAATTCAGTCACCATTGTAACCAAGAGCCCCAACTTCCCTTTTCAATATCTCTGTAAAAATGTGATTCCCGGGACTAACCCTGCTTGGTCATGGAGGATTGCAATTTTAATGTACCAGGATTTGTTTATTTCTGCCTTCTCACTTAGCAGTCTTTAAGTGAACATGATTAGCAAGAAAGGAGGCTTTCTAAGAGGGAAATTTAAGGAAAATGTCTCCAGTGGGATAACTTTTATTGAGCATATGAAAAAACATAGAGTCTGAATTCTAGTGTGATGCCTGTAGCAGCCCCTCCAGACTGAGGACTGACTTCCTTTAGGGACACCCAGGGCATGCCTTTCACGGCCTTCCACGGTGTGTGCGTGCGGACTCAGGATAAACCCATTGACGGCTGACTGGGACAGCTCGGTGGGAGGCCTGATTTGATCTTGTATCAGTTGGTGGGGCCAGTTCTGCCACCAGAAAGGAGTCTTTCATGCCTCTCTCTCTGAATGCAACTCATTGCCCACCCCTCCCCTGATCAAAATACCATGCCAGCCCTTCGGTGTCTGGGTCAGGACTAGGTAACTTTTGTCTGTCTGTCTATTGAGACTGGTTCTCACGTAGCTTGAGCCGGCCTCAAAATCTATGTGTAGCCAACTGAGGGGAGCCCTGAACTTGGATCCTCTTGCCTTTACCTCCTAAAGTGGGCTAAGCTTTTATCATCACATCCATCAGGATGGGTAACTTGTTTGCAGTCTTGTCTGTCTGTCTGGTTGCTTGGTTGGTTGGTTTGGTTTTTTGAGAGATTACCAACCTGTCAACCTGGCTGATCTCAAACTTTCAATCTGTCTGCTTCTTCCTTCAAAGTGACAGAATTACAGGCAGTTGCTGTCATGTCCAACTCTCTCTGTTTCTGTGTGTGTGTGTGTGAGAGAGAGAGAGAGAGAGAGAGCGAGAGACTATTAAACACAGCATTTTGAAAGAAAGAAAATATGAAGGGATTTAGAGACTGCAGACAAATAAGCAAGAAGCCCTGGGGTGCATTGCCTTTAGGTGGTGCAGCCGTCCTGGTACCTGGTCCCCGTGCTGAACTGTCTGCCTGGCCTCTGCAGCCCCGGGCTGGGCGCTCTTGTTTTGATCCTACCTTCTCCTCTCATGTCTCACTGGAGACAAGCTGTGATCCCACACCTCGAATAGCAGCTTGTCCCACTAATTCTCTCACAGACATTTCTGAAGCTGAGTGTTTTGGAGAGATTTTAGCAAAAAGGCATTATGAATGGGGATTGACATTTGGCAGCTGGCCTACCAAGCGTGGGAGGCCCTCCTCTGTGGCTGCAGAATGTTTGCAAACCACCAGGTGGTGGAGAAGGCAGCAGAGAGACTGAGTTCAAGTCTCCGCCAAGCTGAGCAGTCGTGAGCAGTTTGGTAAGGTCTGGAGACTCACTTTATCTGCCTCTGAAATGGGGACACCGCGTTGTGCCGTGTCTTCACCCGCCGTAGAGGCTTACCGGAGTGGATTTGATTGCCCGGGGCGCTCCCCTACACCACACTCCGGTCTGCATGTGCGCTTGCACTCGTTGGCGTGTGCACGCGAGCGTGCGTGTACGAGCGCGCGCGCCCGAGGGTGTTTCCCGGGCATAACGTGCTTGTGGGTGTGTGCGCCCTCGGAGCGTGTGGCTGCCGGCGCCAGGCTGAGCCCGAGCGCGCGTGGGGCCGGGGCGGCGAGGCGGCCGTGGGTCGGCGCTGCGGTGCGCGCCAGCCTGCCGGCGGGGAGGGGCGGGCGGCGGGCGGGCGAGGGGGAGGG
>NW_026590663.1:8082164-8094598 GCF_907164565.1 Psammomys obesus | reverse complement strand
GGGCTCCCAGCCAGGAGGCGGCGCCGCGGGGAGGGAGCGGAGCCCGGCCGCCCGCCGAGCGCGCCGCGGGCCCTGGACCCGGCCAGGGACCGACTCGGAGCTGCCAGGCGCCCACCGCAGCCGCGCGCCCGGCCAGCCCAGGGCAGCGCGCGCTCGCAGCGGACCGCAGGCTACCCTCGCCCAGCCGGGGCCCGCCGGCGCAGGGCGCCCCCTCTCCCGGGAGTTGGCCCGAGCGAGAGAAGCAGGTCCGTCGGTCCGGGCTTTGGGAGCGGGAGGGTGGTGTGCGCACGCGCGTGTGCATGTGTGCCTGCGAGGGGTGGGTGTGTAAGGGGCGTGTGTGTGTGTGTGTGTGTGTGTGTGTGTGTGATGGAGAAGATGGTGTGTGCCGTATTTGCACAGTGTATTAGGGTTGTGTGTGTGCTTCCGACTGCATATGCGCGCGAGGGGTGGGGAGAGGAGAGAGAGAGAGAGAGAGAGAGAGAGAGAGAGAGAGAGAAGCGCCCACGTAGCGAGAGGGGCTCATGGCTCATCAGGGTGGAGTGTGTGTGTGCAGGAGTGTGTGAAGGGTGCGTGGGTGAGTGTGTCAGGGTGTGAGGTGCGGCTGTGTGTGATGTAAGGGTACTGGGTGCACGTGTGTCCCTGGCTCACCCTCCCTTCCCCCACCAGATGTGTCCTGGGGAGGGGTGGTCGCCCTCCGCGGCTGCCTCTCGCCCAGCCTGCCGGCCTGACCTCCTCCCCCAGGGAGCCAGAGAGGCTTAATCGCTCCCTCCCTCGGACCCCCCAGGCTCAGGGAGAGGGTGGCCGCAGGTCGAGTCCCCTGGAAGGGGGGCAGGCTCCGGAGAGCCCCTGCCAGCCCGGGCACCCCCTTCTCTCCTCTAGAGGGTAGCCTTGCAGCTGAGGTCACCGGGCTTGGCCTGCCCCTTCCTGAGGGCCGTGTGTGCCAGTGGTTGCCCCCGCGGGGACGGGAGGTGGACTCAGGGTCCACCCGGGTTGGGGGTGCCTTCCGTCGCGGTATTGCTGGAGCACACAGCGGGCCTCGGTGGGTGTTTGCTGGCGAGGGCGGGGGCGGGGGTGAGGAGAGAACCGGGTGAGGCTCCTGCCGGCGGTCAGACCCCGGGCCCCCCTGGCGGGAGGCTTGGGTGCAGTGTGTGTGTGGGGGGGGGGGGGGCTGCAGGAAAGAGCTTTGCACTGGAGCCTGCAGGTAGTGGAGGGGGCTGGCGAGAAAAGTTGTCTCTCCTCTTCCGGGCAGACCGCGTTGCTCCTGCGCGGTGTTTCTGGGTGGTTGGAGCCCCTGCCCGGGCATCCGCTCCTGGGAACGGCAGGAGGGCGGTGGAGGTCTGGACTCACAGGACTTCTCCTCCTTCTAGGACCCTTGAGCCCGCAGGGTGCTGCCAAGTGAGCCCCTGGCCACCCAGGCTGCCGAGCCAGAGGGGCCATGGCGGGCCGTGGCTGCCTGGAGCTGGGGCTGTTCTGCTGGACCCTGCTTGCTGTCCCCGTGGGCCCCCAGCCTGCCCCCTCGGCGCCAGGGGCCCCACTCACTACCCTGACCCCGCCACCTCAGAGCGAGGCCTCTGTGCTGTCCCTCAACCTGGGACTCAACTTCAAGTTCCATCTTCGGGGACCTGCTGCCGTGTGGGGGAGCCCGGTCACAGAGACTCACACCCTCAGCCCTGGGCTAGGCCAGGAGGCTGAGGAGGAGGTGGGCCGAGACTCGAGGGCTGATTCCTTTTGGGAGCTGCTGGTGGGCTCCCCCGGGAACCCCCTCCCGGAGTGGGGTTCCGCGGAAGGCAGCTTCACACCCTGGCCTTCCGCCCTGGCCCCCTCGTCCACACCCCCACCCCCGGGGCCCACCAAGAGGCCCACGGCTCCCTCCCAGCCTAGGCTGGGCACTGCCCCCTGGGCCCTGACAGCCCTGCCCACCAGCGCTCCCAGGCCTCAGCCGGGTGAGCTTGAGCTGAAGTTCGATGTGGCTCTGAGAGCGGGCGCGGCCCCGACCCTGGGTCATCGGGCACTGCCTCTGCTGCCCAGCCTGCGTGCCAGCCTGGCTGAGATCGCCGGGCGCCTGGGCCCTTTCGGTAAGCAGCCTTTCAGCCCCGCATGAGGGGAATCCCCTGCAGGGAGCCCGTCGGTGGGTACTGTCCCTAGCGGAATCAGGCAGCTTCAGCCCGGCCCCTTTCGCAGGCTTCTTTGGCACTACCCTGTCTCCGCTCCGGAACTTCTCCGGCCAGAGTTCCCCGGGAGGCACACTGTATCCCGGCTCTGCTTCCCAAGTGTCAGCTTCTTCCGGTGAGTAGAGGTTTCATTGTAACCATCATCGGCGGCATTAGCCAAGCTCACCCGCTGACCAGCGCCTGGCCTGAGGCGCATCTGCACGGCTTCTCCCAGGCTCCAGGACAAGGGCTGGCGTGTTTTGGAGGGGAAGCAGTCTCCTTGTTATATCCACTCTGGGTTGGTGCTCGTAGGCCGGGGCGTACTTGTGGCCACCGTCCCTGGGGCAATGACTTTCTCAGGACAAGCTCTGAGGGAGGAAAGGATGTTCCCCCAAGCCCCCAGAGCCGTTGCCCGGTGGTAGGATGCCATCTGAGCCCCATCGTTCCTGTTTCAGGGCCCTTCGGTACCACCCGGTCCCTACCCCCACCTCTCCTGGAGAGAAAGTTCTCAAGCCCAAGCCTGTTGGACTCGGCGGCCTCCCCAAGCTCTGCCTCAATCAAGACGACACCAGTGGGACACGGTAAGCGCGCAAGTCACTGGTACTCGACACAGCACATGCCAGCCCTCAGCAGTGTGCCGGGACCTTCTGTGCCACTGTCCTCACAGCCGCACCACCTTTCCCTTCCTCATCACCATGGAGAAACCATACGGTAACCATCTAACAAGGGCTGTCTGGGATGGCACCACAGGAGTTAGGTTAAGTGTTCTCTGAGGTGTCTGCTGCCCCAGGCAGAGCAGGGTGGGAAGCTAAGCCGGAGACAGCCAGTGCAGGAACTGCTGCTGCTTGGTTTCCATGTGCTGCCCTCCCCACCCTCCACCCCAGAGGCCTGGCCTGGCCTTCCCTCCCTACCTCCACCCCACTGGGCCTTGGGGTTTTCTCCTCTGCTGTTTGATGTGTCATGACGTGCTGTCAGGCCTGGGCAGGGATGAGCCCTTCACAGAGAAGACATAGAAGAGAGGAGCATGAGCAGACAGGTGCCACCTTTGTTCTAGGGAGCCTTTGGAACATGCACCTAGACATTTGAGCCTAAGTCTTCTCACTTATTGGGGGTCTGGTAATGGTACACATTTTTCATGGAATCCCCCAACGTTTCTCTATAGTGTAAGCCTTGATGGGTGCCAAGTAGGAGCTCATTAAACCATGGCTTCTTAACCTTGCCTTTGGCTCACAACTGCGCCCCAAATACTCCTCCTGACTCAGCCTTGCAGTATCCTGGCCTTGGCCCCACCCACCTGCTGGTCCCAGGGCAGAGGGCATGGACGCTCAGAGGCAGGCTTGGCTAAATGAGGTGATGGGAGCCATGGGCTGGGACTTCCAGCCCAGCTTTGCTCTTCTGAAGACTTCCTGGGTCTGTGAAACATCCAGGCCGCCGTGTGCTAAGCTCCTTCTAGCCCCAGTGGCCTGTATTTTGTGGCTTTCTTCAGCGAGCACCACGGTTCTCCCTCTGTGCTGTGTAAGGAACGGCTGTTGTGCTGTCCAGATAGTGCAGCAGCAGCAGGATCCCTGGCGGGGGGCGGCTCTGTGCCTCGGGGGATAGATGCTGGCTGGCATCCTGTCAGCCTGGGTGACAGTGCTGGCCAGGCAGGTTTAATGAGTCTGGACAGTATCAGAGGCGGCCCAGCCTCACAGCCCCGCTCTCCCCACCCCCGCCTCGCTGGTGGCTGCGGGAGCCCAGTCTCTTCTCGCTGTTTCTCCTGTATAAACCCTGGCTCAACCCTTGCTCAGAGAGGGGGTGGGGGAGATGCCAAACGTGTAACAAATATTTTGGGTTCTTTTGTTTGTTTCTTTGTTTTGTTTTAAGATAGAGTCTCTTGTAACTCAGGCCTGCCTCAAACTGGCTTTGTAGCTGAGGCTGGCTTTGAACTCTTGATCTTCCTGCCTCTATCACACAAGTGCTGGTATTTCAGGTGTGTCCTACCATACTGAGACTCCTAAGATCTTTCTAGCTCAAGTGCCATTTACATTGTGCCACGGTATAGGGCCTCTTTGCTCTGCGTCCCCACAGCCTCCCAGTGTATCCCCACTTACACACTGAAGTTCGGCCGAGACGTGAGCCATCCAGCGGTGCACTTCTGCAGAGCAGCAGCCCTGCCTGAAGCTGCAGCTGGGGGTAGGGAGGAGGATGCAGCCAAACCATTAAATGGGTGGCAGCTTCCAGCATCCAGCGTTGGCTCCCTGGCCCTTTGATCTGGGCAGCTGGTGGATAATCAGACCTGGCTTCTCCTGGACCTGGCTGATCCTGTCCCATCCCCCTCCTCAGCCCGCTCTGCCTCACCAATTACTCATGTTGACATCCCGTCTCTTCTCTCACTCCTGAGGTCAAGGGGCCACAAGGACATGATGGACCCTCCCAGAAGGGGTGGCCTGCTCAGGACCGGTCTCCTGGGAGGGACTATAGGGAATTCAGGACCCATGTCTTTTAGGGAAAACTCAAGGTAATTTCTGAGGAAGCTACAAATGGAGAGATGAGAGATGAGGACAGCTGGACTTTTCACAGGCAGAAGCTGGGCCGTCTCCTCCCTGCCTCCATCCACATGTGCCCAGTGGGGCTCTGGGGGCTCTTAAGAGCACTGTGCCAAGCTGAGAAGTCCGTCTCTGATACTTGAGGCACCCTCCTGTGCTTTGCCTTTTTTCTATCCTGGATTTTACAAATGTTGAGGTTTGCTCTATTGGCCATTGTGCTTAGGGATGAAGATGAGGAATAGGGTTTCATACGGGTGTGGCCTCTAAGAGCAAAGAGGAGGGGCATGGCAGGTAGAACTGACTACGCTCCTGGGCAGGAAAAGGCCAAATAAAGCCAAGGTAATTCAGCAACTTAGTAGCAGTAGGTTAGACCAGGGTATCAATAGGGGCCAGAAAATGAGAGGGCTGTATCAGTTTGACTACTGACACCAAGCTGACGCGCCTCTGACCAGCAGCCTGTCTGAGTCCAGCTGAATGGGTGTTGGGGAAAGGATGAGAGGATAGGTTGATATTCACCTTAACAAGTTTAGGATGTGCTAAGGGCTTTTTACACAGGTCATAGACTTACGTTGCTAAACCAGGAGCTAATGTATGTGGCTAGAGACGTGACTGAGTTGTTAAAAGCGCGCACTGCTCCTGTGCAGTGCCCAGGTTGATGTCTGGCGCCTATCCCGGATCGCTCACAACTGTCTGCAACTCTAGCTCCAGGGGACACGGCACCCCCTTCTGGCCTTTGTGGGCACCTGCACGCCCCTGTAACTGCCCACCGCAACACACAGGATTACAAATACAAAAAAGAACTAATCGAGGCCAGAATGGACCACACCTAAACATGAAGTGAGGACTGATTGCAGACAAAGGCTGGCCAGTCATGACACTGCCAGAATCATTCAACAGATGATTTTTTCCACAGCAGGAACACACTCACACACCTTCACGACTGTTCTGCCGTAGGTGCTCCGTCCTATCCAGTTGGGATTTGTGGAATGGAGTAGGACACAGAGTGCACGCTGCCACCTGTAGCTGGCAGGGGCTGTGTTCAGGGTTCTCATTGCTAGCTCCGAGCCCTTCCTAGCTGTCCAGGCCTTCCTGCTCTCCGGAGCTGCCTCCGAAGGGGCTCCACTCCCTTTCCTTCTGTTAGGTTTTTGCTGTCTCCAGCATGAGGGAGCACTGTGATCCCCCAATTGTTTCTTTGAGGGGGTTCAAGGCCACTTTCAGAGGCCCACCCCAATACTACATCCTGTAGAATGGGAGTGGGAAGAGGGGGCACCTGATCACCAGCCTAACACTGGGGGTGTGGCTCTGTGGTAGAGCATGGGGGTCGGGGAGAGTATTTAGTCTGAGCCTGGCACAGCAGCCCTCACACCTCAGAAGCTGAAGCACAATCCTCGCTCTGAGTTAAGAGCAGTTTGGACTACCTGAGAAGGGCAGCCTAGACTATGGAGTGAGACCCTACCTCACACAAACATCAAAACACAACAAAAGGCCCCAGACTAATGGTTCCATGGGTGAGTCAGAATTGGGGGGGTCACTGCCATTCATTGGCTGAGCATTGGGGTGTAGCCTCAGGAAGGACACTTAATAAATTGTGTTCTCTTTAGGATGCTAGGGCAGGGGACTCTTGCCTCTCTCCCTGCTCTGCGTGTGGATGCGTGTGTCCACGTGTTCTGTGAATGGGGACAAGAGAGTGCTGGAAAGGGACAGGTGGAGGATGCTTCTAGTCCTTCAGGCCGTTAGGAGTAGGTGCACATGCATGAGAGTGCACGTGCGTGCGTGTATGTTGTGGGAAGAGAAGCATGTTGGTACTGGGAGACAGTTTGTTGTGGAAAGGGAGGCAGACTGGTGCTCAGATCTGGGTCCCAGCGCTCTGACTGTTTGTGACCTTGGACAAGTCCTTCTGCAGAACCTCAGTTTCTTCTTCTGGTAAATAAGAGGGCTTCGTTTATTCAATGAAAACTACTCAGTGTCAGAAGCCATTTAAGCATGGAGATTCATGTGTGTGCAAAGGAAACAAAAATCTTGTTCTCATAAACACACACACACACACACACACACACACACACACGCAGCTTTTTTGCCGTGGGGCTTGGACTGGAGGGACATCCACACAGTTACCTGCAGCTGCAAAGTTCTGTAACTTCTGAAGAAAACCTCTCCCCCAACCCAGTAAAATTAGGGAATGATGGGGCGGGGGTGATCAGTGGACAGTGGAGGAGGGCGAACGCCAAAAACTGCGCCTGGAGGGCGGGGCCCTGGGACGAGAAGGGGAGAGAGGACAAACAGGTTCGTAGAAGCACTCAGATTTCTAGCGGAGGGCTGGGAGAGGGGGCTGCTGAGAGCCTCAGCAAACGTTTTCTGCCCACAGAGCCCACTGTCTCTTCGCGTCCAGACGAACCCTCTCCTGCCAGCTTCGGGAACCCTTCGGCACGGCCTGGATGTGAGGCGGACTACTGCAGTGAGCCAGCGCTGCCCGACGGCTTGGGGCAGCCTCCTGCCTCCCCGCTGCCTCTCTTCTTAACCCTGGAGGCCGACTGGGCAGAGGCCAAGGCTCGCTGGGGCCTGGCCTGGGAGGCCCACGTGTACGGGGCAGGAGCGCTCTTCGGCCTGGTGGCCCTGCTGGCCCTGCTGGCCCTGGCCCTCTTGCCCTGGCGTTGCCCGCCCGGCGCCCCCTGCCTGGCGATGCTGGATCTGCTGCTGCTGTCGGCGGGGACCAGCCGGGCCTTCCCGCTCTTCTACGACGCCTACGGGCACCGCGAGCGGCTGCCGAGCCTGGCCTGGCTGCTGCTGCAGGACCTGCCGCCGCCCTGCCTGGCCGCCGGCCTGGGGCTGGCTTGCCTGCTGCTGGCCCGGCCGCGCGCGCCGAGGTGCCCCGCCGGCTGGGCGGCGCTGCTGCTGCTGGGGCTGGGGCTGGCGGCCGCGGCCGCCCTGGGCAGCGCCGTGCACCGCCCGCTGCGGCCGCTGCGCCTGGCCTCCCGCGGCCTGCACGCCGTCCTGGCCGCCTTCCTGTCGGGGCTCCTGCTGGCCCTCTCCTGCTGGGGCGGCCGGCGGCGGCGGGCCGGGGCGCCCCTCGGGGGGCCTGGCTTCAAGGGCTGCACCCCCGTCCCGCCAGCGCGCAGCCCCTTCGCCCCGCGGGAGTCGTGGAGGCGCGCGGCGCGCACGGCCCCGGTGGCGGGCACCTTCGGGCTGCTAAGCGGAGCCCTGCAGGGCTACGAGGTGCTCCACGCCCTGGGCTACGGCGGCCAGGCCGGCCTGGAGGGGCCCTGGCCCTGGTGGGCTTTCCAGCTGGGCCTGCGCCTGGGCGAGGTGGGCGTCGCGCTCCCGTTGGCGCTGCTGGGGCTCTACCCCGCGCTCTGCAGCCCGCGCGTGCCCCGGCGCTGCTGGGCCAAGCTCTTCCGACTGTCTCCGGGCCACGCTGCTCCGCTGCTGCCAGGAGGCTGGGTCCCCGGGACCCGGGACAAGGAGCCCCTGGGTGGCGCGATCGCGCGTGGAGACGCAGAGCTGCTGCAGCTCTGCGCCCTAGCGGGCCCGGGCCCCGACCTCCTGCTCCAAGGCGGCGGGTGCCGGGGCCTCGAAGGCGCCGGGGCCAACCCGCCGCGGTCGCCCGCCTCCTCCCCCGGCAGTGACTGCACGGTGGACTTCCGCCCGCCCTCGCCCATCAACCTGCGGCGCAGCCTCGAGGAGCTGCTGGCCCCCGGCCTCTTTCAGGGGCCTGCCTTTGGGGAAGCCCTGCCTGGGCTCGGCCTCTACCGCACCATCTCACTGGGGAACAAGGCGGGAGCCGAACCCGAGGAGGGGCCGGAGAAGGCCCCTGGCTCCCCGGCGCCTCCCGAGCTCCCTTCTCCCGGGGCCTGGCCCGCCGGTAGCAGCGCCTCGTCTGGCTCTCTGTGCGGACTCTCACGGGACAGCTCGTCCATGCTTCTGTGCTCCAGCCCCGACAGGCCCCCGCGCTGTCCGTTAGTCTGTGTCCTCAGTCCCCCGAGGCCCTCAGGAAGCAGCCCCAGCCTCCCAGGCTCGGCCTCCTACCAGGCCCTGTCCCCACCCTCCCGCGACTCCCCTGAACATGCTTCCGAGCTGCAGGCTGAGGAGGCATTGCTGCAGGAGCAATTCCTGGATGCCTGCCGACAGATTGACGAGCTGAGCGTGGGCAGCGACACCATAGACCTGTGAAGAGGCGGCTCCTCACAGCCAAAGCGCCTGCCCCTTTTCTGGCATCTAATCTGCCCAAGACCTGCACACTGTAAAAACTCCCCAATTCTGCCTGGTTCGGATACCTCTCTCTGATTCCTCCCCATCCAGGGGCCCCTGGGTGGGTGGGTCAGCCACCAGGCTCCGTGGATTGGGAATCAGTGCCAAGTTCTCCGGAGCCGTGGGTGTTGATGCCCCCAGCTGCAGTTTGCGGCTGGCGGCGCCCCACTTCCCTTGGCCTTCACCAGCAACAAAGCTCCAAGGTGCTCCGCTCCAGACCATCACCCCGCTCCCCGGCGATGAGCGAGACAGTTACCCTCAGAAGACCGAGCGCCCTACCTGGGCTCCGTACCCACTTCTGCCGACTCCTTCCGGAACCGTTCCCTAAAGATGGATCTGTGGCCCATCCAAGAGACCTTACAGCAGCTCGGTGGGAGATGAGGGTTTTCAGAGTCGTTGTATCAATAAAATTATTTTCAGAGGAGAATGTTCTGACCTCCTTGGAAAAGCTTAAAAGGAGCTGCAACCTCAGCAGCTCCACCAGGGGCGGAAATGGAGTGGGGCTGCCTCAGACTCCCAGGGACCCTCCCACAAAAGTGAGGTCTTTGAGGCGAGTGCGTCCTGAGGGCAGCCCCTGGAAGTTGCTCGTCAGCCTGGCAAGTGTCTTTTCCTAGAGGAGACACGATCCTGAGGGGAGGGGGGCAGACTCTCCAGCCCTTGGCAAAATGCCCTCGTTGCTAGGCTCCTGGCATCGGGTCTTGGGAGAGAGCTTCCTCGGGGCTAGCTGGTAATAAAGATCTTCATGGAAATGTGGACACACATGCTACAGAGCCTGACAGCCTCAGGTTGGGCCATCCGAGCTGCCTGCCAAGTTCCCACAGAAGTTACCTTTTCTCAGCACTAGGGCCTCTTTGAGGCTGGTCTCTCAAGGACCCCAGCCCTTTCCCACAGAGCTCTCCCCTCTGAACCTCAATGGAGAAATGTCTCCGTTGCCTGCCTCTTCCCCCAGTCCCAGTTTAGTTCCCAAAGAGAGCTCACAGTGAAGAGACACCATGAGCACGTCCGCCCCCCAGCCAGACTATCCTTCCCTGCCCGGAGCACTGAGCGTCCGGTTACCGGCACTCTGCTTTCGTCCTTCAGCTAACGTGTAACGGTTTACAGCGGCAGGGTCTTGGATCCGGTTTGACAACGAAACTCTGGCAGTGTTAGGCAGATGTCCTGCGCATCACAGAGAGACCTCCGAAGTCATACACATTAGGTTCAAAGTGTGTGTGGGGGGGGAAGGGGGCGTAGTGATTACACACATCTCACACGCCAAACTTGGATCACCTGGGGATTGCAGAGAGGAGGCAAGGCACCAAGAGAGAAAGCGAAAGGGGGTGAGGAGGGGCCCAGGCCCTTGTTCCCTGCAAATGAAGATCTGTCTTGATTTCAGACAGCATCCAGGGCCTGGGACCTCAGAGGGAGGAGGGAAGCCAGGGGCAGACGTCTAAGCGAAAGTAAGAAAGAGAGACGGGAAGTGGGAAGCAGTGGTGTAGGTGAGGCTGAGGAATGGGCCTGGAGTGGTCCTGACCAAGCCTCCTCCACCACCTGGCTCAGTGTGGCTCAGAAATTCTTGCTGCAGCCTCACTCTGGGCTAAGGCCCGGAGAGCGGCCAGCTTCCTAATTCCAGGCATTTCTCAGTGGTGTCACAGAGGCTGCGGCGGGCCGAGGAGTGGCCCTGCACTGTGTCATGCAGGGACGCTTGCTGCTCTCTGAAATTGTTCTTTCTCACCCCGTCTTCTCTCCGGCTGCTTCTGCTTGCACCCAGCTCCTCCGTCATCCCCGACTCACGCTCCCTCTCTCCAGCTGCTCTCTTGCACATTCTCCTCACTAAATCTGATTGGCTTCATGCGCTCCTCTCCCCTGCGCACAGCAGTCCAAATCTGGAGCTTCCCCATTCAGTCTGTCTCTGTTTGTCGCTCACAGACACTTGGTTTTGGTCTGGAAGCTCTGAATACTGCTGATGAGAAAGGAGGCCATTGGATTACTTCTCAGTACTTGCCAGATCCAACACTTTGTTGATTTTCCTTCATAAGACTCACCCCTAGGGCTAGAGAGATGGCTCGGCAGTTAAGAACTTTTTTTTTTTCATTCCAGAGGACCTGAGTTCAGTTCTCAGCACTCACATTGGGTAGCTCACAATCACCAGTAACTTCAGTCCTAAGTGATCTGAGCTGATCTGTGCCTCACGGACACCCCTCCACTACACACACTGCATACAAACACCCCTACACCCACACAAATAAAAATAAATCTTTAAAAATCCCTAGTCTCTTCATTCCCGAGGACGCCAAGACTGAGAGACTAGCTTCCATTCATTCATGAACTCATCCATTCTCTTAAGAATACTTGCTGAATGCTCATAACGTGTCAGGTGATGAGGACAAAAAGACAAACAAGGAAACAAACCAGGAGTGCGCGCTGGTTTAGGTCTTGTGGAGGAAAGGCGAGCACTAGTGACAAACGGTCATTATAGCACAAGCAATTATTACAGTGAGAAGTGTGAAGAATAAGAACTATCTAATCTTATGGAAGGTTTGGCTTATGGGAAGAGTGAGGGGTGGAGCCAGAGGGGTGGGGCCCGAGAAAGCCTTGTTATGAACACCCCAGGCTTCTCTTCCTTCCCTTCCAGGCTTCAGCACAGTGATGGATGAGGGATAGGCTGGCGGTTTATTTCTCTTGGAAGCCACCTTGCAGGGTTCCATGACTCCTGCTGTTTAATAAAGAGCGCCGCACGTGTCCTGAGTAGACGGATGAGCAAGAACCATGTGTTCTTCCTGATATGCATGACTAGAAGGGGATGGAGCAGGAAAGAGATGGGGGCTTAACATCTGAATAAAGGAGGTAGAAAGGATCAATTTTACTGTATATTCTCTGAGGGACACACAACACTGACTATGGATATTTGCTGCCCCCTGATGGACAAAGGGAAACAATTTGGTCTTTATTCTTTAAGGAAAAAAAAATGGATTTAGGCATTTAGAACACTTGCAGGGTACAGGGTTGCAGATGGATATTAAATTCTCTCCCCTTTATCTACTGCAGCTATAACTAGGTCTTCCCCATACAAGTTAGTATTTAAGGGTAGAATTTTGATTCTGAAGGTGGCAGTGGGTGAGGAGGAAAGGATGTGAAATTCCAAACCACCTTTGTTTAAAAGATCCTGCTTACTTCTTTTGCCCGTTTTACTTTTTATGTAGGATAAAATTTACTTAGTGCTAGTCTTGACAGTCTATTTTGTACTTCAATGCCGTTTCTCCAGATTTATCTATTTAAAGTATAACTGCGGTATGGGTTCTTTTTCCAAAAGCACACATTATTTATTTGAAGCCAGCTAGGACTTAACAACTTTCATGCTGAGTGCACCTCCCATCACTACCAACAAGCCATCCGTCCATCCATCCATCCATCCATCATCCATCCATCCATCCATCCATCCATCCATCATCCATCCATCATCCATCCATCCACCCATCCATCATCCATCCATCATCCATCATCCATCCATCCATCCAACCATCATCCATCCATC
>NW_026590663.1:8050631-8081764 GCF_907164565.1 Psammomys obesus | reverse complement strand
ATCCATCCATCCATCATCCATACATCCATCATCCATCCATCCATCATCCATGCAATTCATGCATGCATCCATCCTCCATCCATCCATCTTACATTAATCCATCCATCCATCCATGCATCCATTCATCATCCATGCATCCATCCATCATCCATCCATCCACCATCCATGCATCCATCATCCATCCATCCATCATCCATCCATCCATCCATCCATCCCAATATATTGAAAGTGGATGGCTCTCAGGAATTTTCATTGTGCCTTTCATGCTTTGTGGTGTTTTCTACCTATTAAGAGGCCATAACTTAAAAGTAACTTTAAGAGTTCCTCAGGTACTTTTTGCAGCTAGGTATTCTTAAACCATATCAGTTTTCCTTGCAGGACAGAAAATGATCCCACTGACTGTCAAATACTGTGGTTAGTCCTGAGCCTGTCTGGCAAACAAACATGAATGAAGGTCTTTTGTTTTTCTGCCATGGTCTGTGCATATAGCTCAGTATTATGTTTGGCTTGGGTGTACTCTGATGTGATCTTGCAGAGATTTTATAAGATTTTAAAAATAACGTGTCTCTCACTCCACATTCCATTTTATATGAATGTGTCTTCTTTTTTAGGCTACCAATTTTATCCTCAATGTCTGATATTTAGTAGGAGCTCAATAAATACCTTTATTTTTATTTTTTATTTTTTTCCCCCTAAACAGGGTTTCTTTGTGTAGCCTTGGCTGTCCTGGACTCGCTTTGTAGACCAGGCTGGCCTTGAACTCACAGAGATACTACTGCTTCTGCCTCCCAGAAGGCTGGGATTATAGGCGTGCGCCACCACGCCCAGCTTCAACAAATAATTATAGAAAATATAATTTTGTAGTATTTGTTCTAAGCGAATTTTAGTAGATACAATTTAGTAGATACAATTTAGGCCAGGTGACATTTGTCTCATGTTTTTTGAGGAGATGAAAATTGTTCAAATAACGTATGCTTGTGTCTATGATGATTTGGATGAGGTTTTTTTTGCGCGTAATTTGGCAGTCTGTGGAGACCCTTTAGAAAAAAACTTATTGAACATCCACTCTATGTCAGATGTAGGCTTAGGGGGAAAATGACTTCTGCCTGCTTTGGTGAATTTGGGGTCGATCTCCTAAATGAAAGAATTATAGAGAGGGAAAATTGTTGGTGACAAGTTCCCCCCAGTGGCAGGGTCGGTGCTCTTTCCTTTTAATTCCGGAACTATTTCTTCTTACCCCTCTGCATTTTCTCCCCGGACACTTTTGATCAATGAACACTTCCTGAGTCTCCCGGCAACTTGGCGCGCTCTTCCGGCCGGAGCTCAACCCTGGGCTTGCTCGCGCTCGTGCGGTTCTCTCGTGGCCTCGCAGGCGTTTCCGGGTCTCATGGCCGGTCTGACTCTCTTTGTGGGCCGTCTCCCGCCCTCGGCTCGCAGTGAGCAGCTGGAAGAGCTGTTCAGTCAGGTGGGTCCGGTGAAGCAGTGCTTCGTGGTGACTGAGAAAGGTAAGCAGCGGAATGGTGGAGAGGGCTGCGTGCTCCTGGGAGCCGACCAGGTCGAATTTCAGGGAGCTGTCCGGTCCCTGTTTGTTTTGAGACGCGGCTCTCACGTTGTAGCCCACACTGGCCTCGAATTCTCTACCGGCACTTAGCCTCCACTTAGCCTCTTGAATCGTGTGATTAATAACGGGAGCCATAGGCTGTTACCATCCAGTCCCTTGCCTTCTCCAAAGATACCGGACCGGGAACTAAGTTTCCTTTCTAAACGGACTCTGCTGTAGGTTGGCCAGTAAGGTTGATTTATGAAAGGCAGGACACCCACTGTACATTTCTGTTGCGTTTTCCTCTTCATTGCGCGTGGTCAAAAGTTCAAAGGCTAATCTACTAGCCTGCCGTAATGGCTGTAATTCCAGCGTTAGGGAAGGTCGTGGCAGGACGATTGCTTGGAATTCGAGGACAGCCTGGTCTATATGCTAGCAGGTTCAGGCCAGCTCGGATTACGTAGCAAGACCCTGTCTCAAACAAACAACCCAAACTAACGTTCAATAAAGTATCAGTATAGCCGAGTGAGAGGCAGACGATTAACTAGGCCGGGAGGTCGTTTAATTTGACATAGGCGAACTTAATGTTTTCAACAAATTTATAGGGCAGAGAGTCTTAATCTCATTTTTTTAAATAGAGGAATAGAAGTTTTAAGGACATTTAATTATTTGAAGTTTGTGTAACAAGTAAGAGGACTCAGTTGATTAGTGCATGCCAAGCTCTTAGTATGCTGTTCATTCATTTATTTGACAAATATTTCTTGAACGCCAGCTGTGTTTCAGCACGTCGTTGGCTGTCCTTGGGGTACAACAAGTGTGTGACATCGAAGCAGATGTTCTGTCATTACCTGTTGAAAGACAGCCAGTAAACGACCAAACTACATGTTGATAATGGTGATGAATGCTAAGGAGAAAAATAAGTCGGAAAGGACGTAGGGAGGTGTGTGTGTGTGTGTGTGTGTGTGTGTGTGTGTGTGTATGTATGTATGTAGAGTGACAGGGATGATGACCTGTTTGAAGAGAGAGAGTGAACTTACAATTCCTAAGGAACAGAACAGTGCGAATTCAGGAGGCAGCACCTTTTATTAAAGCAGGTGTGTCCTTGTTGTATGAGAAGAGAGCAGGCTGACAAAGAAAGTGAATAAAGACAAGAGAATTAGAAAATGAGGACATGAGTACCAGGTCAGATAGGACTGTGCTGACTATTTCAAACTTTTATTCTGCTGTGGGGAAGTCATTGATAAGCAGAGAGCAGTGGCTGATCTTTTAGACTTTGACAGTCTTTCTGGCTGTTGTGTGGTGAATAGACTTTTAGAGAATAGAAGAGAAGGAACCAGTTGGTAGGCTCTAGGAGTAACTGGGAGAGAGATTGTGGTGTTGGACAAAGACAATAGCAATGGAAGTGGGGAAAGTTGTTTTGTATTGGACATTGTTAAGGTAAAACAGGATTTGCTGAAGCATTCGTTATGGAGCATAGTCAGAGAGGAGTACTGGGTCAGGTCTGACTCAAGGATCTTGCCTTGAGTCACTGGAAAGGTGCTGGCTTGCTACATGCATCACATTCTGTCTGGCGTGCGTTGGATTGTCTCGCATGGAGAGTTGGCATGTATTAGAGTGTGAAAGGATTTTAGTGATTTTTCATGTGGAAAGTATTCTTTCTCGACAGGATTTCCCAGGGAAACCTCGAGAGAGCCTTGTTACCCAGAACATGCATTTAGCCGCCTCCTATCTCAGCAGGCATTTGTCTAGGTAGCTCTCTCAGCCTCTCAACAGAGCAGCTGGGGAGCACTGGCATCAGGGAGACCCCATTTCCCCTCCATGATTTCTGAGTACATGACTAGGGAGCCTGATTTGTGCGTTAGCTTCAATTTCTTGGTAACAGTTGTTAACCTGGTTCTGATGCTCTGACGTAAAAGCCATGGCATCTAATTCTTTGTCATTTTAAGTATAGCTAGAGCCAAAGGAGCAAGTGAGAGTGTTGTACATTAATGTACCTTTAAAAGAAGAAAATGAGGCAGCCGGTTGAGGTGGCACACATCTGTAAGCCCAGCACTTGGAGGCAGACACAGGCAGACTGTGTGTTCGAAAGAGTTCGAGGCTAACCTGGTCTACAAAGTGAGTCCAGGGCAGCCAAAGCTACAGAGAAACCCTGTCTCGGGTAGGGGTGGGGAGGAGCTAGATTTCTTATTTGTTCATGTCTTGCGTTTATAAAGTTCCCTACAATAAAATCTTGGCCTGAGATTTTTTTTGCCATAGTCCTTAACCATTGTAACCAACCACTTTACTGATTTCCCTTAAATCAACTTTACAAAAGCCTACCCATTCCCTCAGTTTCTTTTTGTCATTAACCTTAATTAGGTTGATGAGCTAATGCTCAGTGCAGAAGGCCTCTAACAACCTGACATACATAGGCTAATCACAACTGTATATAGGTACTCAAAGATGTTCAGCTTGGGACATATAGCAAGACTCTGCCTTAAGAAAAAAATAATAATAAATAAATAAAAGGAAAACAAAACTCTCACAAGTACTTATCCTTTACCATGTATGGATTTACTTTTTTTTTTTTTTCTGTTGTTTTTTGTGGTATTTTGGAGCTGGGACTTCTGTGTAGCTCTGGCTGTCCTGGACTCTTTGTAGACCAGGCTGGAGATCCGCCTGCCTCTGCCTCCTGAGTGCTGGGATTACAGGCGTGTGCCACCACACCCAGCTGCACTTTTTTTTTTCTTTAATTGTTAGTTTTTAAAATTCTAGTCGTTCACTACTTGGTAATGTGCAGTTTAAGAAACATTCATCAGGGCTGGAGAGATGGCTCAGCAGCGAAGAGCCCTGGATACTCTTCCAGAGGACCTGAGTTCAAATTCCCACATGGCAGCTCACAACTGTCCATAACTTCAGTTGCAGAGGATCTGACACCATCACATAGAATACATGGAGGCAACACCCCAATGCCCACAAAATAAATAAAATAAAATAAAATAAAATAAAATAAAATAAAATAAAAACATTCATGTTGAGGGTTGGCAGGATGGGTTTAGCTGGTAAAAGCACCTGCTCTCAAGCCTAACAGTTTGAGTCTGATCCCCAGGACCCACCTGAGGGACGGAAAGAAGCAGCCCCTGCTGGGCTGTTCCCTTAGTTCACACTTAGTTCACATAAGAATGTCTCCACACTAATGCGATGCCAGGAGTGGTGGGTGTGACTGTAATCCCAGCACTTGGTAGGTGGAGGCAGGCGGATCAGAAGATTGAGATCAATTGGGTTATATAAGACCCTGTTTCAAAAAAAAGAAAAGGAAAAACAAAACAAGAAAGAAACATTTTTTTTTTTTTTTCTGCTGCCATTGCTGAGTTCTGGGGAGGAAGAGTTCAAGTGCATTCACCCTTCCCACACCACCCAGGAAGCATTGCTGCTGGAGGTGCACAGGTGGTGCCAAAGACCACTCTCTTCCACCATGGCCTGACACGTTGAATTAGGGAAGTTGCCAAAGCTTTAGACAAGTGCCAAACCCACATCTGTGGAATATGAGCTTTGTGTGCCCTTACTTGATGATATAATGTTAATAATACCCAGAGGTTTCTAAAATAGTGTTTATTTTTGAGGTTCTTTTTTGAGGGCCTTACTCATTGCTGGTATTTTCTAAGAAAAGACTCCATTTTTATAATCTGATATTTCAAATCTATCATATGTATTTTTTCCTGCCCTTTTTGGTGATCTTTCATTATTTGATGTTCATTTCTTCTTTGAAGGCTGAATGTATATCATGGGTTCTTCATATTAAGATTATCAGGGCTGGGATAAGAAGAGGCAATAACAGCAAGGCATCAACTTGGAAACGAGAACAGTCCCGAGTAAAGTGGGGAAGGAACTAATGACCCCAGCCTTGGCTCTTTTCCTTTTGAGACTTGTATCTTTGATGGATCGCTCACAGGGTGGTCTGGGAGAAAACCTGCTGGCTTAGGCTTTGAAGGCTTTGGTTCAGCCCTCTTAGGATTCTGTGTCCTTTTAATCCCATTCGCTTCCTTCCTGCCTTCTTCTAGGGAGTAAGGTGTGCCGAGGCTTTGGCTATGTTACATTCTCCATGCTGGAAGATGTTCAGAGGGCTGTCAAGGAGATCACTACCTTTGAAGGTTGCAAGATCAACGTGACTGTTGCCAAGAAAAAACTGAAGAACAAGTCCAAAGAAAAGAGGAAAAATGGTGAGTTTCTAGTAATTCTCCAGGGTTAAAGAAGACACTGAAATTGAGAGAAGGTGGGAGAGCTGGGAGATAGTTTCCAGAACTTGAGTTCCCAGTTTTCTTTTTGTTTTCGAAACTCCTCTGGTATGCGTTAAGTCATTCGCTTCACCTCTACCTGGGAAATCTGGTATTTCTGGATATTGCATGCTTGACCTCAAGGCAAATAATGTCCACTTATGTCTAGCTTAGAAGTGGGTTTGCAGACTTAACCCATGTGTTTCACTTTTTAGAAAATTCAGAGTCTCCAAAGAAGGAACCAAAGCCCAAAAAAGCCAAAGTGGCAGATAAGAAAGCCAGATTAATTATCCGGAACCTCAGCTTCAAGGTAAGTGGCGCAACTAAGCGCATGTTGCGGAGGGTGCTGGAGCCACGGCATGCTTGTTGGTAGAGCTCCTCACCAAGATGGTGTTTAGTACTGAGCCAAATTCTTCTGGGAAACAAACCTTAGCCTGTTGAACTGAAAAAAATAAAAAATAAAAAATGGACCTGTTTGTTAAGGGGCAAGCAAGATGGCTCAGTGGGTAAAGGTTCTTGCTGCCAAGCCTTATGACCTGAGGTTTGATCCCTGGGTCCAGCATGGTAGAAGGATACCAGCTGCTGCAGGTTGTCCTCTGATTTCCACACACATTGTCCTCCCCCTAATAAAATAAAAAACATACTGTTAAAGGACTTACTGAATATGTGAAGCGTGAAGATGCTTTCTTTTGGAGGAAGCTACTGCTGAGAAAAAGATCTGTGTGTTCAGCTTCTCTCTTTTTGAGTAAGAAAGAATTTCTTGTAGCTCATGTACACCTCAAACTTTCTAGCCTAGGCTAGACTTTTTGTTTGTTCATTTGTGGGTTTTGTTTGTTTGTTTGAGACTCTGGCTATCCTGGAACTCACAGAGATCCTCCTGCCTCTGTCTTCTGAGTGCCACCACACCTGGCTGAGGCTAGCCTTTTAACTTCTGATCCACCCGATTCCATCTCTTGAGCTCTGAGATTATAGGTATGGGATGCAGTGTCTGGCTGTTTTTCCTTTTTTCTTTTTGGCTTCTTAGATACAAAGTAAGTGATTTGCTGTTCTAATCTTGAAAGTGAAAAGGGAGGGGGAATAAAAATATTCAGACTCTATTCCAGAAAATGAACTTAGTCTCGATGTTCTCCATTTTTTGCTGTGATAATGTCTTTGGTTTTCCTTTTTTCCGTTTGGCTTTAGTGTTCAGAAGCTGACTTGAAAGCAGTATTTGCTCACTTTGGAACTGTTCTGGAAGTGAATATCCCAAGGAAGCCAGGTACTTGCGCACCTTTGTTTGAAGATGATTTTTTTTGTTGTTGGTGGTGTGTTTTGTTTTGTTTTAAGACAGGGTTTCTCTGTGTTTGTTGTCCTGGAACTAACTTTGTAGAGTAGGCTGGCCTCAGACTCACAGAGAGCCTACTGTCTCTGCCTCTTGAGTGCTAGCTGAATACTGAATGTTGGCTATCCCCTGCTGTCTCTGACATTTTCGTACATTTGTTGACAGATGGAAAGATGCGTGGTTTTGCTTTTGTTCAGTTCAAAAACCTCCTTGAAGCAGGAAAAGCGCTCAAAGGCATGAATATGAAAGAGATAAAAGGTATGTCTTCTATAGTCATACCATGACCTAGTTGTTTGTTATTTCTGTACTTGAGTGAATAAGTGCCTTTTTATATATATATATATATATATATATATATATATATATTCAAAAGATGTTTTTTACGCTTAGGATCTTATTGTTAAAATGGGAGCTCGTGTAGCCCAGGGTAGTCTTGAGTTCCCTAAATAGCAGAGGATGGCCTTGAACACCTGATCTTTTGGCCTCCACCTCTGAGGACTGGGATTGTAAGCATGCACCAGCACTGCAGTATTTGGTGACATTTTCTAGTATTTAATCTTAAACCAACCTTGGAGCCGTTCCTTCCCTTGGCATGTTTTCCGGAGGTCTCCCTGGCTGTCCTGGACAGAGCTGCCGGTGAGTGCATGTTAGCGCCCTTCCTCTCTCCGTGGCCGTCATTCATCCGCATCCATGCATGGTCAGGAGCTGATGGAAAGGGGCAGCTCTAACCTCTGAACAGGATTTCCATTCTTCCAGAATGTCTGTAAACTAGAAACACATTTAATATTCTTTATTTATCTTGTATTACCCAAGGTGGCTGTGTAAAAAAGCAGGATTTCTGTTAAAGGGTTAAGGATTAAAAAGAGCTGCTGGGAGCATTTTTAGTTTAGTTTTTGTTTTGTAACAGTATCTTACAAGGTAGTCCAGACTGATCTGGAACTCAAGATTTTCCTCCCTCTCTATCTTTAGGAACCAGTAGTGGGCTGGATAGCCAGCTCAGCAATTAAAGGCTAAGCTCACAACCAAAATAGTCTCAGAATTGGCATTTCCTTGTCTCCAGTAATCCTGTGGCTGTCTTTTGATGGATGGGAAGGAGGAATATTAGAGGGAGAAAGTGTCTCTGATAGCACCTCTCTGTTTGGCAGGACGGACTGTGGCTGTGGACTGGGCTGTGGCAAAGGACAAATACAAAGATACCCAGCCTGCTTCTGCCCCAGGTAAGGGGTGTTGGTGGTAGATAGGCAGGTTGGAAGGGTGGAAACAACTCTTATAGTTCTTTATTTTGAGATGTAGACCAGTCTAGCCTTGATCTCAGAGATCTGCCTGCCTCTGCCTCCCAAGTACTGGGATTAAAGATGTGTGCCACCATGTCCAATAATTCTTGTGTTTTGATGAAAGTATATCAGAACTTTCCTGTCGGACTAGGTATATTGAGCTGGAGATACACAAAGCATAAGGTTAGCCGTCATCCCTCACCCCCTAAGAGGCAAAGCATCCGGGAAGATCTTCAGATTCCTAGGCTCAGGGCTTCTTGACAGTTCACATATGATTGCTTGGTATCTGATCACTGAACGTAGGATCTTTTGCGTCTAAACTCACATCTGTGGTCTGGGTATGAGTTAGGAGAGGGCCCTTAGTTTGTTCATTCTTCCCTCTACTTCGCTGTTCTGGTCACCCTGTACTAGTGAGTCATGAAGAGAGAACAGGGCTGTGGAGCTCATCAGTTAAAGCACTGGTTTGTCCTCGAGGGAATCTGAGTTTGCTCCTCAGTATCTACATGGCAGCTCACACAGCCTCTCCTGCCCTCGATGGCACTGTGTGCTCATGGTGCATAGACGCACATGCAGGCAGGACACCTTTATTTGCGTAAAATAATAATCTTCTAACTAACTTTTTTAATGAGGGAAAGACAAATGCTTTTCAGTCACCAGAGGCTCAGAGAATATTATACATCAAAACAAAAATTGATGGAGGGCCAGGGTGAGCCGTTTGTGTGCCGTGGTGTGTAAGTGGGGCCTTTGTGAAGAGTTTTGTTGCTGTTTCTCTCATTCTGTAGCAGGGTAACCTTCTGGTGACAAGAAAAAGAGGAATCTAATTCAGGTGGTGACAATTTTCTGTTTTCTCTTGTTTTTGCTGATACTATTTGCCGTCATCTTTTGTGTCTGTGAAGAACTGAGCCACAGACTGCTCAGATACCTAAATCTTCAGATGCTCAAAACTGTAGAACGCAACATTTCTGCCTTAGTTAGGGTTTCCATTGCTGTGAAGAGACACATGACCAAGGCAACTCTTATAGAGGAAAACATTTAATTGGGGCTGGCTTACAGGTTCAGGATTTTAGTCCCTTATCATCCTGGTGGGAAGCGAGGCAGCATGCAGGCAGGCATGGTGCTGGAGAGGGAGCTGAGAGTTCTACATCTGGATCAACAGGCAGTAGGAAGAGAACTGGTTTGAGTTTCTGAGACCTCATAGCCCACCCCTACTTCCACAAAGCCACACCTACTCCAACAAAGCAACACCTTACAATAGTGCCACTCTTTATGAGCCTATGGGGACCATTTTTATTCAGACCATCAGCCTTCTGTGTATTTTAAATCCTCTCTAAATTATTTGTAAGCCTAGTATAACAGAAAGCTATGCAGTAGCTGTTACACTGACTTGTTCAGGGAATATTGACAAAAAATTTAGTTATTCATTATAGACGCAGTGTTCTTAAAAATCCTCTCTGGTCTGTGGCTGATTGAATTGGAGGATATAGAATTAAATGATAGAAATGAAAGCCTGACTGTGTAGTAAGAAAAAATTAGGGAATCCTGAAAAAAAGACCCAAAAAACTAGGAACTTGAGTTATTAATTATTCCTGTTAAAAAAACCTTGTTTTGGATAGTCAGTAAGTTCCTTTATCTTCCTCCATAGGTGGAAAGAAAAGCAGTGAGCAGAAGCATCAGGAATCAGGTAAAAAGAATGGCAAGGTGGAAGAAGAAGAAAAAGAAGAAGAGGAGGAGGAGGAGGAGGAGGAAGGTGGTGATGATGATGAAGATGATAATGATAATGATGAGGAGAGAAGTAGAAAATCAACAGTGACCAGGCATGTGAAAAGTCAGAAGGGGTAGGTGCACATTCTGAGACCCTAGGGGAAGACAGTGTTTCTCCTGAGAGGAAGATGCTCTTGTCTTCACTGCACCCTCTTCACTGCAGACTTGTCACATGTCATAAGCTCAGTAGCTTACGTGTCAGCCCAGATGAGAGCTGAACTGTGTTGTTGCAGAGCAGTCAAGAGAGCAGATCCTGAGGAAAGCTCCGAGGAAGAACATTCTGAGGACAGTGACCTGGAGGAGGGAGGCAGCAGCGATGATGAAGGAGCAGTGCAGAGTGACAGCAGTGCTGAAGAACAGGAGGAGGAAGGTGTGCTGGGGTCTTCCTGATGCCTTTGAGCTTTGAGTAAATTACTGAGAAAAGTTTGCCAGTTCTGCCCAAACCTCTTGGACATAGTTTTCTATCAAGTTTTTGTTAACTACTAAAAAAGGAACCTTTATTTGCATCTTTTCTAAGGCTTTTCTTCCTATCCCTGCCCCCCCCACCCCCCCACCCTTCCACCTTCCGCTCTCGTTTGAGACAGGCTGACTGGCTGCTCTGTACTAGTCGATAGACTTGAGCTTGTGGTGCTCCTGCCTCCACCTTCCACATGACGGGCATGCAGCACCGTTCCTCGCTCATGCCTTGCTGGGGTCAAGCACAGCCCTGGTGCGTGCATGGCAAGCACTCCACTAACTGCTCTGTCTGCTCTCCTCAGCCCCCTTTTTTCAGTCAGGTCTCCTATATCCTCGGCGGCCCTCAGATCCAGTATGTAGTTAAAAATGATGGTGAACCAATCCCTGTCTCCCCTGTAATCCAATCCTACATCTGGGACTGCAGGTGTGCACTGCTCTGTCTGATTTGTGGCTTCTGGGGCTTGAACCCAGGGCTTCAGACATGCTAGGAGAACTTCTGCCAGCCGAGCAGTCTTGTGTCTTTATTGTTTGTTTTTTCTTAAAGATGACTTTGGAATACTATTTGAGAGTATTTAATTCTGAGGGTGCTATCACTTCTAATTGTCTCAGTCAAATAACTGGATAAATACATGTTTACACACCAAATAGATTTTTAAACAAACAGTACAAAAAGACCAAAACCTTTTGAGTTGAGATGTAGAACTATAAGGTCAACTTTGGCTTCCATAACAAAATAGTACAGACTTGTGGCTCAAATAAGACAGATTTATTTTCTTATAGTTCTGGAGGTAGGGCGTCTCCAGACTAAGATGCTGTTTCTGCCTTCCAAACTTTAACCTGCTCACTGTCTTCACGTAGCTTTTCCTCTTGGGTTGGTCAAGGAGAACAAAACAAAATAAAAAAAATTCCCAAACTCTGGTCTCTTTTCTGTCGTCTTATAAGGAAAATAGTAAGGCTGTAGTCGTATCTCTCCGCTCAGCCTCAGCTACATCTCTGACATCTCTGTCTCTAAGCACAGTGACACTAGGAGTTAAGGGCTTACTGTGACAGTTTAGAGAGACCCACGTGAGTTAGTTCAGTTCCTGACAAGGACTTATGGAACATTTGTGGAACTGTTAGCAATCCATGCTCTCCCTTTATTGAAGCAGGTAAGGCAGGCCGGTGTATCATGAGGAATGGCCAGTAGCTGGTCGTTAGGTTTGCCAGAGTGGGTGTTTTTATTCAGCTGTTTTGCTTTCATTTCTGCAAGTCTGGTGGTTTGGTTTGGCTGCATAAGAGACAGGGAATAAACATTTTGCTCATGAGGATGGATTCAAGTCTTTTACACTGAGGGCACAGTGAGATCTACTTTGGATTCATATGCTTCCTGTCATTTCTTTTTTGAAAACCCTGTGGGGCTCAAATAAGTTAAAAGATATAATGCAAAGGAGCTTAATGAAGAAATGAAAAGTTCTTTGCCAGCCTAACAGTTCTCTAAAGCATTCTTTTTCCCCAGAAATGTGTGTGTGTCCACATAGCACGTAAGTGTTCTCTTAAGTGTTGTTTTGAAAGGGTCTCACAGTGAAGTGCATGCTGTCCTCGAACTTGAGACCTTCATACCTTGGCCTCTCAAGTGCTGGGGTTCCAAGCATGAGACACCACAGTGAGTTTCCTTTTCACCCAGATCATTAACCTCTTAAGCCACATTTCCAGAGACAATCAGTGTCATGTTTCTTGTGTACCTAGAGAACATTTTGAACGTACTTATAAGCAGAAATACATGTGCACATACATGTAATTAATATAGTATAGCGAGTGTGTGTGTTTGTGTGCTAATTTATGTGGCTACAGCAATATATGGGAATTTTTCCTCTCTCACCTTTACCACATTGGAGTCTGTTGGTCTTTGTTTTGCCAGTTTAGGTAAAAAGTGGTATCTTTTTCCTTGAGCTGTGTCCCTTCTCCCCTCTTTCTCGTTCTCTTGCTGGGGTTGAACTTAACGTCCTTGTTTTTGTTAAATGTGCATTCTACCACTGAGCTACATCCTCAGTCTTGCTTTGCTTTTCTTTAATTTTGAGTTTGAGCATCTTTTAATGTATTTAGTTACATTCTTAATCCATTTAAAGTGTAAAAAATTAATTTAGGTAAAATATTTTAAGTTAGCCATGTGACTTTGAGGTGTGTTTTGTTTTTATTTTGTTTTGTTGCTGTTGTTTACATTAGATGTTCCAGTGTCAAAGAAAAAGAAGAGGAAGTTACCCTCAGATGTGAACGAAGGGAAAACTGTTTTCATCAGGTATGCCTTCCTTATGCAGAGTCACATGAAGGCACAGGTCCCCTGGCTTACTCTGTTTGCCCCCTACTGTCCTGGCTCTTCTTTTCTCTCCCCCCCACGCCCTGTTTCTCCCTCCCTCTTTTCCACCCTCCTTTCTTTAGCACATAGTTAGATACTATGGGACTGGTTAGCACATGTGATCCGAGGAACATCCCAGTGAGAATGTCAGATAAGAGCTTAAGCTTACGTAAGTGGTAGGAGGGTCCAGGTCCTTTCTAGAGTTGATGCTTTGTAACTGGAGTAGCATCCTCCGGAGTCTTTCAGTTGCTTCTGACCTCTGCTTTAGGAGAGGTCCTGAGGCCATGCTGTTTGCCCTAGAGAATGTCTCTCTCTGTGCCTAACTTCTCTTTCTTTGCTTCTTATTGTTTTTATATTTTGAGACAGGGTCTCATGTATCTCAGGCTGGCTTCAAAGTTGCTATGTAGCTAAAGATGACCTTGAACTTGGAAGTCTCCTGCGTTCACCTCCTTGAGTATTGGAACTACAGCTGTGTATCACCATGCTAGTTTCTATGGTGCTAGAAATCAAACTCAGGGCTGTGCAAATGCTAGGTGTACAGAATAGTTTTTTTTGTCACATTGATAGAAGCTGGATTCATCTGAGAAATTGCTTCCATCAAACTGTCCCACGGGCAAGTCTGGGGCATTTTCTTGATTAGTGATTAATGTGAGGGGACCTAGCCTCTAGGGAGGTAGTCCTGGGTTGTCGCAAGGAAGCAAGCTGACAGGTCTGGAGAGATGGCTCAGTGTTTAAGAGACTGCTCTTTCATAGGGCCCAGGTTTGATTTCCAGCACCCACAGGAAAGGACACAACTGAAAGGATCGGTATCTGCTCAGGACACCCCAAAACCAAGTTCTCAGCACAAAAGAGATGTATTTGCTTCAGAGAGACAAAGGCAGGAGATAGAGGATGAGGGAGAGGGGGAGGGGAACAAGGTTTATTGGAGAACCACTGTAATGTGCTTTAACATGAGTGAGAACCTAAGATAGATGACTTGGGGAGAGGACAGTTGAGCTTTGGAGGTGAGAGTTGGTAACCTCTAGAGCTGAGGAAAGAGGCAGTGTGAGATTGACTATCAGAGAGGACTGTAAAGGAGGAGCTTATCTATATACTGAAACAGGCAGGAGGGAAGGGGGAGAAGGCAAGCCAGGTCCGTAGGAGTATCTGGCCAGAAAGTTGGGTGCTGTCTCTGAGTCCCTGGGGAAGGACAGTCTAGGTCAGTTGTTAGGATTGTGGAGTGTCAGAATCCATTTGTGTGAAGCAAGAAGGTCTTGGAAGTGGACATCCAGGAGTATTGAGAATAAAACATCTTTAAGATTAGGACTGAAAAGTGAGTGATATTGTCAGGGATAATAAAAAGGCTAGCCAAAGGGTTAGAGACTTACAGCGGCAGAAGGACAGCAGTTAATGGAGTGAAGGTCCTGGATAGGTGGAAGGTTCTATTCTTTTTTTTTTTTTTTTTGGACTGCTAATATGGGAGTATTGTAGCGTTAGGCAGTGTGGCTTCAAAACGATGGCAGAAGCTGGTTAAGGATAAGAGAGTATTGGGGTTTGGAAATGTAGACAGAAAGGTCTTTGAGTATGATAGAGAGGAGTTTATGGTGTGCAGCAAGGAAAGGAGAGCTTCCTTGCTGTATCCCATACAGTGGGGTTGGCTAAAGAGGGAAGCAGAGAGGATTTTGGAGAGTGAGAGGGCCTGAAGAGACTGGTGGGTCAAGGTCAAGAGACCGGATGTCCCCATGTCTCTCAAGAAACCAAGAACAGAAATCTCTGGGACAGAGAGGTCGGTACCCAGGCTCTGTCACCAAGAAGGAGACCCCAGTGGGCCAGAGGAAGAATCCAGGACCTGTCCACAGGGTTTTCCGAGGCGGGAGCTCCAGAGTCTGCCAGTGCAGCCAGCAAAAGTGAGAGGAAAGCTTGCTGACCACATGGGACTGAAGGACACGGGCTCGTCAGAAGTGTGGGAACGTAAGGGGTTTAGGGAGAAACTCACTAGTTAGCCACTGTTGAATGGACAAGGCTGGTGCCTAGAGGTCCAAGTGTGTGAGAACTGGCTAACGGGGGTAGATGGGGTGGAATGGTCTGTGGGGTGGTGGAGTGGGGGAGTGTGTGTTGTAAGCCGGCATCCGAGTCATGGCTTTATATCTTCATCAGTCGATAACTCCAGTTCCAGGGGATCCAATTCCCTCTGTGGACCTCTATGGGCATTTGAATGCACGTGGTGCACAGACGTACATTCTGGCAAAACATCCATACAAATAAAGTAAAAATAAATACATCTGAAAGAAAGCCAGCAAACTGAACAAGCCATGGGCAGCAAGCCCATAGACCAAACTCCATGGTGTCTGCTTCCAGTTCTTGCCGTGAGCTTCTGCCATGGCTGCTCTTACTGATGGGCTGTGAGCTGTAAGAAATCAGTCCTTCTCTCCCTAAGAGCTGTCAGTCACGGTCTTGTCACAGCAACAGAAAGCAAGCTGGGGCCCAGGGAAGCCCTGTCCCAGCGGAGCTCGTTCTTAGCCCTCGCTTCTCATGTACGGCAGTGTCCAGAGCACAGAAGGCATGCCTGTTTCCAGGGGCGCATTCGGAGTGGAGACAGATTCTGCTCCCTGGCGTTGCTGTTCCAGCCCTCCTGGCTGGTAGATGGATATTTTCATAGGTCTGCTTAGTCTCCCTACATTGCAAGCGGCTGCGGGGTGATGTGGCTCAGTGGGAAAGGGGCTTGCTGCCAGTCTGACAACCTGAGCTTGATGTTCAGCGCTAGCATAGCAAATAGAGAACCAGATTGCCCTCCAGTAGTCACGTGTTGCCTGGCACGTGAACGTGCATACACACACACAAACACACACACACAAATTTAAAGATATATGGAAACTTTTAGAGGCTCAGATTAAGGTTCTTCCCCTTCCGCTTCCCCCTTTTCTGTCCCTTTCTCCCTTCCTCTGTTTGTCTGCTCATCTTTACCATGTTTCTCTTTTGTATTATTTTGAAGAATTTTTTCCTTTAGAAAATTTTAGCTGAAATACAGATTTCAAATTAACATGGAGGGGAATATGTCTAACTCAATAAAAGAAAGACATGTTTCTTACTAGCCTGCTGTGAAAATTTCTGGTTGTAGTAAGAAGAATTAATTTCAGCCACAATAAGTGAAAAGAAGACAGGTTGGAGGAATACTGGTTTGCTCACAGAATCAGAGTTGTCAAGGTGCAAACCTCAGGTGAAAACCTTGGCAGTTTTGAGACCTCTGTTGCTGGAGATTGTGGGTCTTTTCTCTGGGATACCATATTAAAAAAATAAAGTCTGTTACTTTAAGGATGGAGCTAAGTAACATTTTCATGCATATATTCACATGACTACCTGGTCACTTTTATATAGCACATCTGTATGATTCCAGTGATACTTCTGTTTTGAAGTGACTCTGTATCTGCAGCTCTTAGTCTTTTTTGTCCGTTAAGTTTTAAATCCCCAGGTGGGAAAATCTGCTGATATAGGAAGGTTAGTAAATTGGGACAGAGGAACAGAAGGCTATAGCATAGGTTTAGCCACTAGGGGCTGCTCTTGCGTGCTGGTGCTAGTTTTGAACAAGGGAGAATGTTGTAAACAAGGGAGCCATCAGAGTTGATGTCTAATTCATGTACCTCATATTGAAACTGGAGATCTTACATTGTCATTGGAATTTTTGTGACCTGTGTTTGTTATTTTTGTTTTTTCCACAGAAACCTTTCGTTTGACTCAGAAGAAGAGGAGCTTGGGGAAATCCTCCAGCAATTTGGCGATCTTAAGTATGTGCGAATAGTCTTGCACCCAGACACCGAGCATTCTAAAGGTACTTGCCCCCAGCTGACCAGGTAGCATTAGGAAAGAACATAAATGAATCGATTCTGGGTGGTACACACTCTGTCCATTTTCTTTCCTGGCTTCCATAAAAGCCCAAGGACATTCTGAGATTGTCTTCCATGATGTGAGAGTCAGCAACTTAATGATTTTGCCAGCCTTAATTTTATCTCAGCCTTTAAAGCACTTGCTTATTTACTTTAAGATAATGAATTCCATTTATTGTTCTCCTTTGCATTTCAAATGTGATAGCATCTCATTGGTATTAATCATTCTACATTGCTTGAAATTAATGGGGAACTTTTTTTCTTTGATGCTTTTGTTAGAGATAGAAACTGACAGAGAAACTTTGTTGCATGGCAACAGTCAAAAGAAAACCTATGTAGCAGGAGTGGTGCATGAGATGTTTTCCCTCATGCTCTTAAGGGTTAAGCATTCTTTCTAGCGCACTGCTGGATTATTAGAATGTTATTAGATTACATAATCTCTTACTTCATGGACTGCAGTCATTTTGCTCAAGCTCTATGTTCCTTCATTTTTCTGTTATTGTAACCAAATATCTGACATAAAGGAAGCAGGATTTATTTTGCTTTGGTTTCAGAGCATCCAGTGTATTACGGTGGGGACAGAACAGCTCAGATCTTTTCATGGTGGGCCAGGAAGCAAAGAAAGGGTAAAGCTAAAGATCTGCTTACTCTCTCCTGTTTCTTCTTTGATTTTTGCCCCCAGAACACGAAATAGCACCCACTTTCAGGGATGATCCTTTTGGAAAGGCCTTCACAAATATACTCAAAGGGTATGGCTTCAGGCTCCTGGCTGGTTATGTATCCAGTCAGGTTGACAATGACAGATAAACCATAATCCCCAAGTACACCATTTGCTCTGATTATTTATTCTGTAGACAGTGTTCTGTCTGCATGTGTGCCTGCTTGCCAGAAGAGGGCAGCGGATCTCACTATAGATGGTTGGGAGCCACCATGTGGTTGCTGGGAATTGAACTCAGGACCTCTGGAAGAGCAAATAGTGCTCTTAACTACTGAGCCACCTTTCCAGACCATCAGTCTCTTTTTGAATATAACAAGGTATTAGGTTAATATTTTTACAATGTAGTCTGCAATTGATTTGCTAGATGTCTCTTTTGTTCTATTAATATTAATAATTAATGATTTTAAAAACACAATTTTGCTGGGTGATGGCCCATAGCATTAATCCCAGCACTTGGGAGGCACAGGCATTCAGATCTCTGAGTTCAAGGCCAGCCTGGTTCACAAAGTGAGTCCAGGACAGCCAGGGCTGCACAGAGAAACCCTGTCTCCAAACAACAAACAAACAAACAAACAAACAAACAAACAAAATGTGTCAACATACACCCCTAGTAAACATAAGTTGTTGTTCCATTGTTTTAGAGAATGGCAAGTCCATAATAAACATAAGTTGTTGTTCCATTGTTTGTAGAAACAGTTTGGACAGTTTTCTGCAAGTGTTTCTGTTGTGTTCATGGCTGGCTCTGCTGACGCACGGCCCATGGATTCCCAGGCTGGACCACCTGGTTTCCTCTGGCTGACTGTTGGCAGCACTCAGTGCCATAGGTGGTCCAGCTCCTGGAGTACTTGTTTGGGGAGATGCTACCTAATCAGTGAGGAAAGAGACAGGAGAGGGTGGGAGGGACTGGGGACACACAAGCAGGAGTGCTTGGCCCTGTCTGGGAGTTAGGGAAAGTCGCTCAGGACAGTGACTTTTGGGCTAGCCTACTGTGTATATGCTTTAGATTAATCTGCATCCAATCCAGTGTGGGGCAGAACACAGTGTCCTAGCTCTGGGACACATGGGAGAATTCTTTTTTGAGTTTTGAGGTATACCAACAATATATTATGAAACATGTTTTGAAATTTACTGTGAGGTGAATTTGTGTAAAAAGTGGTTTTAATCCATGCTAGAAATTCATTTAAATCAGTTGGCCCTGTGTCTAACCAATGAAAGGCATGCTTTATAAAGATTCTAGAGCATAAGTCAACAACCGAGCTGCTCATGGCTGTTTTCTACAATATTCATACAGTAGAGGCCTCTTCTAATTCAAGAGGTATATATGCTGTCATTTGGTGTCTCTCAGGTGTCTCTGAGACCACGAGCTGTAATTAACTTCAGGGTTAGACAGTTCTGCCTCGTCTTCACTCTTCTCTTAGGGACTTCTTGCTGCTGAGTTAAGTGGTTAGCTGGATTTCTGTATCCCGTCATGTGGGTGTCATTAAAGAGGCAGTTGATAGGAACAGATGCTATGGAAAGATGTGTATGCTGTGGAATCTGGCTATGGTCCGTCACCGATTAACGTAGTACCTGTCCGATGGACGCCACTTATGCTTTCCATTTGCTTCAGACTGTGGATGTTTACTGGATTGTCTTTGATTACTGTGGGAGTGAGGGGGCATCTCGTGAAATTCTGCGTCTTTTTGCAGGCTGTGCATTTGCACAGTTCATGACTCAGGAAGCAGCTCAGAAATGCCTTGCAGCTGCCTCTCCAGAAGCTGAGGTAAGGAAAGCACGTCCTCCCCCTGTGCCTAGAGCATGATGGCTCCCAGCGGGGAGAGCTTATGCTTGCACCAAGCTTTGTTGTTGTTATTATTAAGACAAAGGTCTGTTAGGTAGTGAACGTTGCAGGTACTGCCTTAATCATTCACCCTTTGAGATGAGTGCAGTTACCAATATTTTTATTTTTGGTTGTTCGAGACAGAGTCTCTCTGTGTAGCCCTGGCTGCCGTAGAACTCACTCTGTAGACCAGACTGGTCTTGAATTCATGGATTTCCACCTGTCTCTGCCTCCTGGTTGCTGGGACTAAGGGTGTGCACCACCGCTGCCTGGCTTGTGACCTGACATTTCTAGGAGTCGTTGACTGTTGTCATATCAGCCTCTGTTTAGGCTAATAACTGAAAGAAAGTGTTAATGCATCTGTGAAACTGGAGGCATGCTTGATAGACATAGTGTAGACACTGAGAATTTTTCTGTGTTTTTTAACGAAGTCTGCAGTTTTTGAGATGTTAACCTGTGTTGTCATTGTCTCCTAAATATTCTTACCATTTCTCTAGCTTTGGAATACTACCCAGTGGTTTATAAGACATTTTCCTCAGTTTAGGCCTACTTTGGGACTGAACTACTAAAGTAAATTCCTTACTACTGGTTGTCTTAAGTACATACACATAGGACCTTTTGCACAGTTGTAGAAACTACTGTGAGTCTCCAGGGTCCCCGTGTAGCCAGCCAGGCAGACGCACCGGGGCCTGGCTTCCTTCAGTGTGCTGATTCCCTTCTCTCCACATTCCTTGTTGTGTATGTCACATTCTGCTTGCCGTGATTTGAAGAGAAGGTTACGATGTGTTTCAGGGTGGTGGGCTTAAACTGGACGGCCGGCAGCTCAAGGTTGACTTGGCTGTGACCCGTGATGAGGCAGCAAAGCTTCAGACAAAGAAGGTGAAGAAGCCAACAGGAACACGGAACCTCTATCTGGCCCGCGAAGGCTGTGAGTGGTGAAGGGTTAGGAGCCAGGCATCTGAGTAGTGGTCTGTCACATGACAGAGCCGCAATCGTGCTCTGAGATGTGTTTCAGATAAATGACCCAAACTTCCCCCTTCTCAATGTTTTATTATGATTCTGCTTTCGTAGACGTGGCTTTAGGAATCCCCACCCATTCTGCAGATTAACCTGTCCCTTTCTCCTTTCTGCCTGGTTGCCTTAGATATTTCGGAAGCAGAAAGGAGGGAAACTCAAATTACTTGCTGCTTGTCTTCATTTTTAATGAGTTTTTTGTTTTGTTTTTTCAAGATACTGAAAAACACTTCTTTGGATTATTGGTAGATCTTTAAATGTTTACCTAGTATCTTTCCCTTTATGTTAGAAAAGAATGAGAAATTAGCTTTAAGTTAAAAAAAAAAAATCCAGAGTTTCTCCTGTGTGATTGCATAGCTCCAGCTTAGTACCGTCAGGCCGTGAACCTGTGCTCTGAGGCCATGGGAGCGCAACTCTGTCCTCTGCTGGCTCATCTAATCGTGGCTGGCGCCCAGCTGCACAAGGAGCAGCTAAATCCCAGGGGCAGGTTGTTGGTGGAATGTCCTGTGTCCCAGATACCTGGATTGTAGCTGCCCTTGGAGCTTCTCCCACGCCTTTCTGTCTGACCTGCAGCATAAATATGATGCTGTTTTGCAGGCAGAGAGGAACAAAATTACAAAATGTTCACTGTGTCTTTAGAGCACGTCTGAAGTCTAGAACTTGGCCCTGTAGCTATTTTTGGATCCAACTAACTGGCCAACACAGTCCTTAGGGCCCTGTATAAAGAGTTTGCATCATTCAGCTCACATTCCTCCTGTTGCTCAGTGAGCATTCCCTTGGTGACACCCTGGCCTTTTTCCCTCTTTCTCCAGTGATCCGTGCTGGGACGAAGGCTGCCGAGGGTGTGAGCGCTGCAGACATGGCCAAACGCGAGCGGGTGAGTGGCTGGGAACTTGGCCTTGAGCTTCTCGCCCGGCTTACCTAAGTGAGACCATTACGCTCCATTTGCTCTTGAAGAGCCATGTGTAAAGTCCCCTTGTAAGAACTCAGTCTTGCAGGCTGGAGATATGGCTCAGAGTTCCAGAGGTCATGAGTTCAATTCCCAGCAACCACATGGTGGCTCACAACCATCTATCATGAGAAGATGGCCTGCAGGCAGAACACCGTATACATAATAAATAATCTTTAAAAAGAGTTTTTTTGTGGGGGGGGGGGGCGTTTAATGTAAAAAAACGAACTCAGTCTTATTCTTTGTTTCTGTAGTACTCGTGTGTGTTTGGTAAGACATGCTACTAGATCATGCTGTAGGTGTGGAGAAGGGGTTGTATGTAATTGTTAGCATAAATGTAGAGCAGCAGAACAGACGCTGTGTAGGCGGGCTTACTAGGAAACGAAGGAAGCGTGGGTTTGGAAAGAGTAGCTGAGATGCCATTGGGTAGGAGGTAGTAGCTCTGAATTATACAATTAGTGTACAACAACTTCATATTATAGGCATGTCTACTGTAGCTGACGCCTTGGTGATGTTCTCATCCTTGCTACTTTGCCATATAACTTACTTTTGTTGTTGTTTTGCGATAGTCTCATGTAGCTCAGGCTGACCCACTGTGTAGTTCTGACCCTCTCCCTCCAGTGTACTGGGATTGCAGGCATCATGCCCAGGTTGCACAGTGCTGAGGCCTGACCTCCGGATGGTGTGTGTGCTAGGCAGGCACTCTTCCAGCCGTGCCGTGCCCCAGCTCTCGAAGCTTACCAATGAAAAGGCAGCAAGAGGCAGCGGGGGCCCAGTGGGTACTGCTTGCTGAGCCAGCCTGGTGACCTGAGTTTTCACCCTACCACACGCACAAGTGTGTACAAAGTCACACACACACATACCTAATAATGAATTAAAAACAAAGGATAAACGCCAGCCTAGAATGGTAAGGCTGTAGAACACCTATGGAACCCTAACATTCAGGAGATGGGGAGCAGAAAATATACTATAATAATAGGCAAAAGCAGTATGTCTTTCCAGCATGGATATTGTAACAGTTTTCTTGATGTTTTTTTAGTAGTGAACATCTGGATATTACAGTACTTGGGGAAGCAGTACAGTAAGATGTACTAAATTTTAGAACTGGTATTGCTAGCCAAGCTTACTGAATTATTTATGTGCATTGGAAAAAGTTTACTTTCTTTAGGAAGGAAGTACTAGACACTTCCAGTTGGGTGGGTGGGGACTGAGCACAAATGCTAACTTCAGTATTGCCAATAAAAAGATTTAGCTGGGTGTGGTGGCACACACCTGTAATCCTAGCACTCAGGAAGGAAGAAGCAGGTGGATCTCTGTGAGTTTAAAGCCAGCCTGATCTGCAAAGCAAGTCCAGGACAGCCAGGGCTACACAGAGAAACCCTGTATCAAAAAAGTGTTAAACAGGGTAACTGGAGCCCATGCCTTTAATCCCAGCACTGGGTTAATCCCAGCACTGGGAGGCAGAGTCAGGGAGTTCTCTGAGTTAGAGGTCAGCCCTGGTCTTACAGAGTAAGTTCTAGTCCCAGCCATGGCTATATAGAGAAACCTGCCTCGAAAGAAAACAAAACAGAATAAAATTTTGTGCTAGGCCACATTTTGACCAATGTGGGTGTTGTTGTTATTTGTTTTTGTTTGTTTGTTTTGTTTTGTTTTAATTTCATTTGGCCTTATGTCAGTCCTGAGAGTTAAATATTGATCTGCAGTTTCGTTTTTATGGATGAAAATTTGAATCTGAAAATGTCACTTGACTTTTCCAGTTGATGACCTTTTGGTTTATCAACCAAACTGACTCAAGTTCATGGTCATCTTGTCCCCTTGAACCTTCCTTCCTTTCTCTCTGCTGGGTATTGTAAGGCATCTGTGGCCATGGATGGAGTTATGATTCTTTTCTTTTAGAGAACTAGGAGCCTTCCTTACTACTGTATGTTAAGAGTTTGTCTTTTTCTCCCTTCTCAGTTTGAGCTGCTGAAACACCAGAAACTCAAGAATCAGAATATCTTTGTCTCCCAGACCAGGCTTTGCCTGCACAACCTCCCAAAGGCCGTGGATGATAAACAGCTAAGAAAGCTGCTGCTGGCTGCCACGAGAGGAGAGACGGGGGTTTGCATTAAGGAGGTGAGAGGTGCCGCGCCGTTCGTAGCTTGCAGTCATGAGCGTTCGTCAAGCCTGTGGTGCCAGCTTGTCAGCAGATTTTCTTTTGGACACATCATGTAAATTTGAGTTTGGCAGCTTTCTTGTTTTTATTGTTCTCTTTTGGGAACTGTCTTTCATGTCTCACTAAATTAGAGCTAAATGTGAGGGAATGTCTGTCATGAATTAATTTAGCAAGCATTTTTTTCAATACCTGCTGCGTGCTTAGTGTTATATAAGTGTTGCCATGTGAATTCCGTTGCAGAGAGCACAATTTATGTGGTTTGTTTCCTGAAAGAATGGTGTGTGTGCGTGGGCACATGCATGCACACACACAAACTGACATTTGAGAGTGAGAAAGGGAGAGGAAGAAAGGCGGGGAGAGAAGGAGAGGGGAGGGAAAGGAGAGCACAGCGTGCCCACCAGGGCACATGTGTAAATGTCGGGGGACAACTTGAGGGGTGCCTCACTCTCCAGGGTGTTTGAGCGGTCTCTCTTGTTGGTGTGCCCGAGCTTACTGTTCTAGAGCTTCTGTTTCCACAGAATTGTTTCTTCCCGTCCCAGCACAGAAGCACTGAGATTGCAGGCGTACGCCATCATGTCTGGCTCTTACGTGGGTTCTGGGCACCTGAACCCAGGTTCTCATGCGAATGTGGCAAGCATTTTACCCGTGTGTCATTTCCATATCCCTAAAAATAGCGTTGAACTGTGTGAAGTTCTTGCTAATACCCCGTGGTAAGCACAGGGAACCTCGTGCCGTCAGTTGGATTAGAAGCTCTGGGTTCACACTCGCACTTGCTTTTCAGCTCTGTCTCCTGAACTCCTTACTGTTGTACTGACCTGACACTGTTGGTTGTTTCTCCAGACAGACTGAGCCCTTTGAGGGTAAATATTATCTTATTGTCCCCAATCCCGGGGGTAGTGCTTCGCAGAATCCATGGATCTCCATTTTTAAAACATCAGTGCCAGCATTTTAGGTGCACTTTGCTGTCGTAGCCATAAACTGTAGGCTAATCCCCTAGAAGCCTCTTTAACATGTTTTCTTGAAATTGAGGAAACAACACGAGAGCACATCATCAAGTCAGAACATGTCTGACAATACTGTTAGCACTGAGTACCCACAAATATTGGTGTGCACTCATTTTGAACCCATTACAGTTTAGTGCACTTCTGTACATCGTACAATGTGTATATTGGTTATGTAACTTTCCTCCAAGATAAAACCTCCATCTTGAAGGAAGTTCACTTGGTAAAACTAGGAAGTAAACAATTCCTCAGAGGCTCAGGAAGTCCCTGAAACTGAGCAGATGCACTAGCCTCTCATTCCTCAGGCACGTACAAACAGTAAGGACTGCTGAGAGGGCCTCAGACAGGCTGGGTTCCTAGAAGAGGCTAGGCTGGAAGAGCAGCCCGCTGTGTGGTAGGGCAGAGACCTGGTGAGTGCTTCAGGTGGTGCAGTGGACCTCAGGTGTCAGCTTGCGAGCTCTCACCCATGCTAGGCTGGGCTCTTGGTGATCAGGTGCCATTGTGTCGTTTCTGCTTCTGTAAGTGAGCCTAGGAAGCCGCGTTGTCCGCAGCTGGACTTCGTGGCACCCTACCTTGGTCTGTCTTCACCTTGAGTCAGTAGATGTTTGCTCACGCCTCCCCAGAAGTCATGACAAGAGCACTGCATTATTTCCCTTAATCCCTGTGTTTGTGTCGATGCTGTGTCTCCGCAAGAGGCTTGGATGGCGTCTTGAGTGAAAGAGCCCTGAAGTAAAGAATGGTTCTTCTTTTCAGCCTCTGCAGGGGACAGTAGTGCTGTCTGCAGGGCTGCAGTGTACAAGAGTCCTTCTCACTTAGATCACTCGCTGCAGAAGAGCAGCGGCTCTGGGAGAGTGCTGGATAAGTAGTGCATCTCCTCAGGCCATCTTCTGTGCTCCTCAGGGCTCTAGGAAACTTACTGTAGCTTATCTAGACATTTAGAGAAAACTGTATACCAAACGGCTTCTGACTCTAACCGGGAGAGTGAGCCTTGCTGTGTTCTGAGACTTATCATGGAGGGCAGAGATGCTCTTTCTCTGTCAGATGCATCTTCCTCACCTGCAGCCATCAGGCCGTTCTCATCTCCATTACTTTTCTTCCTGGGGGCTTTCTTCAGTGGTGGAATCTTTGGGCAGTTCCCCATTCTCAACAATAACTTGCTAGCAAGCTAAGGAATCATGCATCTCTTCGTTCGGAGTGTTATGAACAGTTAAGTATCATACATTCTCCTCGGGGCACCGAAGAGAGGTGGCTTCCTGGTCAGGAGCACACATTGCCTTTGGAGAGGACCTGATTTTGGTTTCTATCACTCATGTCTGGCGGCTCACAACTGCTTCCAAGTCCAGCTCCAGGGACATGCATACACATAGCCACGCACATATATGCAAGATTTAAAAAAAAAAAAAAAATCTTAAATAAAATACATTTTCCCCTGGAAGTTTTTATTTCTTATTCATAACTGCTGTTTGTTTGTCTTTTTGTTTTCTCTCATAGTGTAGAGTGATGCGGGACCTTAAAGCCGTCAATGGAAAGATGAAGGGCCAGTCCTTGGGCTATGCCTTCGCAGAGTTTCAGAAGCATGAGCACGCCCTCAGAGCCCTCCGCCACATCAACAACAACCCGGAAATCTTTGGGCCTCAGAAGGTGAGTCTCGTCCTCCAGGGAAAGCCATTTTCTGAGAGTTGAACTGCCCATTGTCCCTGACATTTGAATGGTGGGAGAGAGTGCCAGGTGAGCGGGTGAGGGTGGGCAGATAGACACCTGTAAGAACTCAGGCTGGGCAGACTGCAGAGCTGGCCTGTAGAGAAGACAAGGGGTGCAGCCTCAGGGTTCACACAGTGGGGGGGCGGTGGGGCCAGCTGGGTCTGTTGCACCCACATACTACCAAGATTATGAATGACGCCTTGTCTTCCTCCGGCAGAGACCGATCGTGGAGTTCTCTTTAGAAGACCGAAGGAAGCTTAGAGTGAAGGAGCTGAGGATGCAGCGCAGCCTGGTACTGAGCCTGAGTGTCTGACTGTGTGTGTGTACCTGGGTGCCTGGGCCATGGCCCCTGCAGTCAGAAGGCAACTGGGGAGGTTGATTCTCTCTCTACCGTGTGTGTCCTGGGGTTGAACTCATGCCATCGGGTGAGCCATCTTTCTGGCCCTTGCTTGTTTCGTCCTGGTCGTTTGTGACAGGATCTCACTCTGTAGCTCTGCTAACCCAGAACTGCAGAGATCCCTCTGCCTTGACTGCGGGGCTTAAAGGTGTATGTCGTGCTGCCCAGCTTTGTAGTTGGTTGCCTGGTTTGTTTTAAGGGACTTAATTAAACTTCCATTTTTTTCAGTTTGTGCTTCTGCCAAGTAGAATTTTACTCAGTGTCTTAAGACTCTGCTGGTGCTGTTTTCCTCTGTGGTCCCTGTCCTGAGAGCTGCGTAGGAGGAGGGAAACCAGTGTTGTGGCCTAGGGTGGGTCCCTGCACGGTGTGGAGCCAAGGTTAAGCTACAGAGCCATTGTCGTCCTGTGATGCAGGGTCCCCCTTGTTGTCCAAGCTTGCCTTGAACCCAGACTCCCCCAGCTGCTTGGGTTAGACCCTTTTCAGTTTGTGGAGGGACAATCAGGAGCTGTGTGCTTGTTTGTTTGTTTGTTTTTTCTTCTTAATATTTATTACTTATACAATATTCTGTCTTCATGTACACCTGCATGTCAGAAGAGGGTACTAGTCTAGATGGTTGTGAGCCACCATGTGGTTGCTGGGAATTGAACTCAGGACCTTTGGGAGAACAGCAGCAAGTAGAAGCGCTCTTAACTTCTGAGCCATCTCTCCAGCCCCGCTTGCTGCTTTCTTAGCTGTATGTTTCCTGCCAGGTTACTTCTTCTCTGATCCTCGGTGTGTGAATATGAAATGGCTTAGTGATGTCTGCATTCCTCAGCGAAGCAGGACTCAAGGAGCGGATACACCTCTGCCCAGCTTGTAGTCAGCTGGCTTACCCATCTTCCCTTGAGACACACCAGTAATTTGAGGTCCATAATTCTTCCAGCACTCATCAGCACTGTATCAAAGTTAGCCTGTGTAGAGAGCGTTCATTCATAATGTTTGGTGTGTCTTGAAAACAAACAAACAAATAAAAGTGGCCCTTCTCTTGACTCATAAGGATACTTCTCACTGTCCTTATTCAGAGTAAATGAACCTTCCCACACTCAAATAAGCCCTCATTACTCAGGCTTTCATCAACTTACTTGATTATTTTTGTTTTATGTGTCTTTTTTTTGTGTGTATTTTTGTTTGTGTCTTATAGTAGCTATTGTTATGATAAAATACTGTGACCAAAAGCAGCTTCAGGAAGGATTAGTTTATTTGGGCTCATACTTCCAAAGGAATATGAGCCCATCATGACAGGGAGTCATGGCAGCAAGAAACGGGGATGGCCACACAGAGGAGCAAACTGAGAGATCATATCCTCAGCTGCAAGCCCAAAGCAAAGAGAGCCCGCTGGAAGCAGGGCAAGGCTGGGAACTCTAAATGCCTGCGCTTCCTGGTGTATCTCTTTCAGACCTCCCCAAACTGCACCACCAACTGGGGACCAAGCGCTCAAACACAGAAGCCTGTGGAGGACCTTTCATTCACACCACCTGTCTTCTCTCCACCAGACTAGGAGTCCTAAAAGCAAACATTTCGGTGTTTGCAACTGTATCTTTACCACTTATAAACAGACTGGTGCATAGTAGACATTTAATAAATACTGATTGGATCAGCTTATCTAGATTAAAATTGAAAGGGCAAAATAACATAGGTATTCTTACACTGATATTCTTGAATAACCCCCTCACCCACCCCAGCCCCGCACTTGAGTGCTAGTAAGCCTTCAACACCCTTATGCTTGCAGCTGAAGCTCTGGTGTCTCTTTGCCTTCCTTACTTCACTGACCTTGTGCTGATGCTTTTCCCTTCTTCATGTTGTAGATTTTTAATCTATGCCATTTGTGTTCTCTGGAGGAATTTCTTTTACATTTCTTGTAAAGCAGATTTCCTAGAAACAGTCTTTCTTATTTATTTATTTATTCTTTTCTTTTCTTTCTACATCTGAGAAAGTCTCTTTCACTTGTGTGAAAGATAATGTCATTGGGTAGAGCATTCTAGATTGGTAATTTTGTCTTTTGGAACGTCAACGACCTCATGTTCTCTTTTTCCTGGTTACGTGGTTTACCACAGAGTGGGAAATCTGGTTGTGGAGTTTGGGGTCTTTGTTTTGATGGTTTTCTCTCAACCCTTAGATCTGTGGCTGAATGCCTGAAGCTGGTCTTGAGAATTTCCTAGCGAATCCTATTAAGTAATTGCTTTGTTTTGTTTCTTTTGCTGTTGTTTCCCTCACCTTTGGGAGGCAGGTGTCTTTTGAAACAGGTCTCATGTTGCCCAGGCTGCCTAGGATTTTAGATGTGGTCGCCACGCCTGGCCTATGTTTCACCTTCGACAATTGTCCCTTCTTACTGGCTTTTGAGTCTTCGGCTGCTGCTCACTGCCTTTTTCTGTTGTGTGTGTGTCCCCTGCCTCGTAGCTATCTGTTAGCAGACAGTGCTTATAAACTACTCGTGTCTTCTTTTCTGTCTCTGGCTATGGGGGGGGCCAGTTCCTCTTTTACCGAGCTCGTGCCAGGCTCCTCCTCTACCAAGTATTTCCACTGAGTCGACTTCATGCAGAAACCAGGTGGCAATTTCTTGTTTTATGCAGCAAAAGATGGGCTCTAAGCCTGGAACCAGTAAGCCCCAAAAGAAGCAAGAAGAGCTTGGCAAGGAGCAACAGCGAGCAGCTCAGAGCGCTACGCAGGAGCAAAGTAAGGCTTCTGGGGAGCAGAAAGGGAAGGCCGGCCCCACATCGTGGGCAGGATTCCAGACCAAGGCTGAAGTGGAGCACGTGGAGCTGCCTGATGGGAAGAAGAGAAGAAAGGTCCTGGCACTCCCTTCACACCGAGGCCCCAAAATTAGGTGAGGTGCAGGAGAGCCGTGTGGAACAAGGTGCATCGTGCGTTTTTGTCTTGATATGTTTGCTTGGGCAGAGGGGGGTGGTGCCCCTTCCCCCGTGGGTGGTGATCAGTGAGGAAGGGCTCAGCACTAACAGAGAAAGGGTCCCGTGTGGCATTTACCTGGCTGTCTCATTTCAGGCTGCGGGACAAAGGCAAGGTGAAGTCCCTTCCTTCTAAGAAGCCGAAGGTCCAGACAGGCCAGCGGAAGCAAAGGCAGCAGCAACGGTTAGCTTCCTCCCTGCAGGTGAGTGCTATGGGGTGTGGTTTGGGGCTGAGCAGAGAACAAGCTTTCTGGACAGCCGAGTGGGAGGTAAGGTTCCCCATGGAGGCTGCAGCTCTTCAGAGGGGGAGATCAAAGTAGAGAGAAAGTAAACCCACATGTCTTGTCAAGCTTTTGAGCAGTTGGTGTGTGCTTCCTGTTTCCTGTGCCTGTTCTCCCCTCACTAGACTGTGTGAAAGCAAATCCTGCTTTACATGTAAATATGTTTCGAGAAGTAGATTGCCCAGAAAAACTTCAGACATGGGGGCTGGAGAGATGGCTCAGAGGTTAGGAGCACTGGCTGTTCTTCCAGAGGTCCTGAGTTCAATTGCCACCAACCACATGGTGGCTCACAACCATGTGTAATGAGATCTGCTGCCCTCTTCTGGTGCACAGGTGTACGTGCAGACAGAACATTGTATACATAATAAATAAATCTTTAAAAAAAAAAAAAAGAGAACCTTCAGACTACATCTGTAATGGTTGAATCTCTACACAAACACACACACAGTGTCATTACCATATCTGTTGAGATTAATCAAAAGCTCTTTATACCCTCTAATATTAAAACTTATTAAAACTTTCCCAATTGCCTTAAAAATGTTTTTTTTGTTTTTTTGTTTGTTTGTTTTTTTGTTTGTTTACTTTTGGCTAGTACCAGTTGGGGTGCTAACAAGGTTCACCCATTACATTTCCATTATTTGTCACTCCCTCTCTTCATCTGTGGTGTTTATTCTCTCACCACACTCTTCTCCCTTGTGCTGTTAATTTGGAGGAGCAGGTCATTCGTCCTAGAGGATGTGTTTCCTGTTGAATTCAGCCACGCACCTTACAGTATCACGTGCCTTGTCTCCGTGACACCATGTACTGCCTGTCATCCAGTACTTAGGTCCAGAGTACAATGGATTTGTGTTCTTCCTGGGTGGCGAGTGCCTCCCTGCCGGTGTTCAGTGCTGTATTTCAGGTGTTTACTGTTAGTAAAGCCAAGCTCCGTCAGGAGGTGTCAGAATTGTCCACATTATCATTTACAAAACCCCACCAGCTTTTGAGTTACTTTTTTGTTTTGTTTTTGAATTTTCAGTGCTAAGGATCAAACCTAAGGCCTTCCTTTCTCATGCTTAGAAAGTGCTCTGCTGGCTGGACGTGGGGGTGCACACCTCTAATCCAGCAGGGCAGAGGCAGGCGGATGTCTGTGAGTTTGAGGCCAGCCTGGTATGCACAGCAAAACCAGGACAGCCAGGGCTACACAGAGAAAAACAAACAAGAAAGAAGGAAGGAAGGAAGGAAGGAAGGAAGGAAGGAAGGAAGGAAGGAAGGAAGGAAGGAAGGAGAGAGGGAGGGAGGGAGGGAGGGAGGGAGGGAGGGAGGGAGGGAGGGAAGGAAGGAAGGAAGGAAGGAAGGAAGGAAGGAAGGAAGGAAGGA
>NW_026590663.1:7979684-8050621 GCF_907164565.1 Psammomys obesus | reverse complement strand
GAAGGAAGGAAGGAAGGAAGGAAGGAAGGAAGGAAGGAAGGAAGGAAAATGCTCTGCTGTTGGGCTGTGCCCTAGCTGCTCACCTTTGGTTTTAACACCTATGGATTGTTATATAGACTAATGATAAATTCAGTCAGCCTTTTTGTACTTAAAAATAGCATTCTAAAAATTCTAGAAAGGGGCTGGAGAGATGGATCAGCAGTTAAGAGCACTGGCTTTTCTTCCAGGGGACCCAGGTTCAATTCCCAGCACCTACATGGCAGCTCACAACTGTCTGTAACTCCAAGATCTGACACTCTCACACATACGTACAGGCAAAACATCAATGCACATTAAAAAAAAATTATAGGAAGAAGAATCTTAACATATAGGAAAGGCAAGTTTAGATAATTGATTTCTTCTTTTGCTTCCCCTTCTTGGTATATCAAGTTTACAGAGTAGTGAATTATTACCGTACCAACCTGCTCTGGTGGCAAATATACATATATATACACACACCTATACATATATACATATTATTTTTATAACACTATTATATAAAAACAGTATATATATATGTATATACATATATACATATTTATCTTTATATAGTAGTGTTAAAAAATTTCCAATTTTTATATAACTCTCTGTTTTAACCAAATACAGTCATTATTCTGTCCTGTCTACACCAACGGAAGTGTCTTCGGATCAGCTCCTGTTTTCTTCTGAAATGACCTTGTCTGTCTTTGGTAGTGTTGCTTTCTAGGCCCATCTGACATGTTTCTTTTTTAGTTTCTGGCATATTTATTTCCCAAAGGAGTTCTATTTATTTGTAATAGAACAAAATGGTCCTGTTGGTTCTGCGCTCTTTTTTTTTTTTTTTTTTTTCTCAACAATTACAAGCATACCATGTAAGGGTATTTTGCCTGTGTGTACGTCTGTATACTGCAGGCATGCTGGGGTCCACTGAGACCAGAAGAGGGCTTTGAATCCCCTAGGTCTGGAGTTAAAGGTGGTTGTGTGATGCATTGTGGTGCTGGGAATAGAACCTGGATCCTCTGGGCTAGCCAGTGCACTTAACCTCTGAGCCATCTCTCCAGCCCCTTGTCCTGTGTTCTGGAGCATTTGAGGTCAAGCTTTTATTACCCTTCCCTTTAAGAATAAGAGAGTCATTAGCATCCTGTCCTACTCAAATCTGTCTCTGGGAATTTTCTGACTATGTCATCTTATATTGTAGAGATCTAATCTTTGAAATTTCATAAGTGGAATTCTTATGACTGTCCAAACGAGGGTTTTCTCAGGAACTTGTTTTCCTGTGAACGTGATCTTTGTACCTCCTTATTTTATGTTTTGGGTATCCTTACGATAAGTTTGAAATTTACTAGGCATGGTGGTAGCATCTGGAAGGAGGAGAGATAAGGGTCAGGAGTTCAAGGTCATACTCTATCACATACTGAGTTTCAGGCAGACAGGTAAGAAGGCAAGAAAGCAAGAGGAAAGGAAGGAAAGAAGGAAGGGAGAGGGAAAAAAAAATGCTTGTCTGTCTCCTCTCCTTCACAGGCCCCTAAGAAAAAAGCTAAGGAAAATAAGGCAGAAGCCCACTTCAACCGGCTGGTCGAACAATATAAGCAGAAGCTGTTGGGCCCTTCTAAAGGAGCACCCCTTATGAAGAGAAGCAAATGGTTCGATAGCTGATGCCACCTGCAGACTGTAAGAAAGCCATGCTTTTCGCTAAAGGAAAGAGGATCCCAGCTGATAGCCCCCGCTGCTGTCTCTGTGGGTTGTGTACATTCTTGTCCCTTCTCCAGTGTGGGGTTGGGTAGCACAAAGGAACACCTGAAAAGCACTATGGCTTCTTCCAACATGCCCATGTTGCTGCTGAAGCTGTGTGTGTAATTGCAGCTCACTTCTGTTCTCTTCTCAAATGGAAACTACTGTCGCAAAGTGTTTTGGGTACTGAATTTGAAAGGTGCCTATTTTGTTATGGAGTCTGTAAATGAGGAACTGTAACTTTTTGGAAGGGTCTCGTTTTTTAATATGCAAAAATACATTATTTATAAGGTGTTGTTTTTGTTTTTTCTGAATAAACCCTTTGAACATTTTTAATTCGGTTACGTCGTCAGCCAGAGCTGAGAACAGAGAAGAGCTGCGTACTGTGGTCTCTGTATGGGGACAAATGCAAACAACTGACAGCAGGGCCTGGCCCCAAGCAGCGCCTGAACAGTGTCTGCCCCTGGAGGGGAGTGGCCGGCTGGCCACCCGACCAAGGGTGACCCGGATGTATTCCCCAGGGCCTGAGGTGGGCAGCACAGTGAGCATGAGGCGCTAAGCTAAGGGCCCAGGCTGTGGGAGAGTATCAGATTAATCATACTAAATAATGAATTTACATGTTCTCCTGGTTGTTCCCTGCCCTACATGCCTTCTGAAGATTGCTCTTACCGTTCTTTCTCTTTTCTAAAGAAAGCTGGGGCAGAGGGTGGGACTATTACAGAGTCAAGGTCCACAAGGACCCCGACGTATGAAAAACGGGCCATTGTGAAAGGAAAATCAGTAGAGGCAAACAAATCCCCGTGCTGTACACGTTGATGCAAGATGTGGAGTAGATTGATTCTGCCACCCCAGAGCCTCGTGTCTGTCCCTGTGGCCTGGGAGCATTTCCTTAGGATCTTCTGTCTCTCAGATCCCCACTGAGCCATCAGCTCTGCTGGTGCTTCCTTGGGTAGCTGAAGTAGGGCTCTTACCTCCTTCCCCACTCCTAACTGGATTCTCGTGCCTGTTTGCTTTCTCCTGGTACTAATCACCATCCACAATTGTCTGCCTGTTAAAACTGCTCTGAGAGATTTTCTCGTGTCCGCCCTTACTCAGATATGTCTGGTTACAACTCTGGCACATAGTGGGTATGGAATAAGTAATTACTGAATGGGAAAAATAAGAAAGGAAAAGGAGCGATGGTAGTCCATAGAAAAGAGAAGGCTGAGAACGTAGGTCAGCCTGTGTCCTTGTCCTAATGCATTGCTTTAAAGGCTGCCCTCCCATAACATTGCTGAACCAGGCATAGAGCTGTTTCATGGTAATATCTTGGAAACTGCGTAGTGCCCTTGATGTTCTAGAGGTAGCGAAGGAGAAATCATGAAAACAGATGCTTTGGAGGTATCCCAGGGCAGGTGCTGTCTTTAGGGTCAGTTGGAGACAGTGACAGGAGGTTGAACATTCTTACAAGTCCCCAGCAATACATCTGTCCTAGGGACGGGGTAGGCGCCCCACAGAGAGTGTCAGAATGACCACAACCTGCCTGTCAGTTGATCTGTTCTCCCTTAGCCTACTCGGTCTGCTTGCCAGACGCCTTTCCTCCAGTACACATATACTCCTAATATTTGAAAATGTATCTTAACATTTAGCATTACAAAAAATTGCTGTTTTTTCAGAGATTATTGCCAGATTCTCCTAGTCCAGATATTTCTCTTTAGCAACACTGTGTGTTAAAACATCAGTCAGTTGCTTGGAAAGCTATTGCACAGTTCTTTAAGTGCTTTGAGGACGAGTTACCCTGTTTCTCAATGACCAGACTCCATATATGGTGTCCTCTTTGAGACATCTTCCCTGGGGCTCCTCAGGCAGCTCCTTGACCTCTTGCCATGCTGGTGGCGATGTAGGGGAAATCGTGCTTCCCTTTCCAGACGTGTGTTTCTCAATTAGCATGAGGGCTGTCTTCCACATTGCTTGGTGAATAAGAGTAATAAGCATTTGTGTTAGCATCCAAGACTAAAGGTCACAGTGAGAATGACCAAGTTTCGTCTGACTTTTCTTGTTTGGTTGTGCACTCGCTGGGCTGGCTCAGAGGTTAGCCCTCTAAGAGGAGAATCTTACTGTAGGCAGCCTTTTCTGGGCCTTACTTTTCCTTAGATAAGGTTTTGAGTTCCTGCTCTGTAGTGAGCCTGTGGCAGGGAATACGTTTCAGCTATTGTAGAAACAAGAACCATGGTTTCCTCTAGAATCCTAGAGCATGTGCTTCCTTGAGAGACAGTCACATGTCTGAACAATGGGGCTCCTGAGACCTGCTTCTTCAGTCCATCTTCTCCCTTTTGTGTGTGTCACAGATCATGCTTAGACAAACCAGGATGGCTAGGTAATACAATCTTTTGGGACCAATGCCATGGGTGTCTTTCATTGACTGAAATGTTAAGTGACACACAGCTATATTTCCAAGTGTCATAGTAAATAAAAAATGAATGTTGGGCTATATAGTGTTTATTATTAGCCCTAACATTATCACAGCAGCATTATTTAACCTGCTATCACAAATAATAAGACACAGACACCTGTTAGATTTATAATAGCCTTATTTACCTTGGGCCGGGCAGATATTTCTACCTCACCCTTTACCTCTCAGGCCCATCCGATGGCATCACATTAATCATGCTCATCTCAACTATCTTCTATCCATAATCATAATCCTATGAATACCTGCTTGTATTCTTCATCTGGGCCTTTCCACACGATTATTTGAGTCCTTTCTCCTAGCCTATGTGGTTTCTTCTCCAAGATAACCCATTGTGGCATCCTCCTTCTTCTCTTCCTTTCTATTCATTTCCCCTGATTCTCTTGAACCCAAAAGCCTGGGAACTTGAGCCATGCCTGCCTTGTTCTGCCCTGCCCAAGTATAGTCCATTTAATTAGCCAACCAGGCATGTCTTAGGCAGGTGTACACAACAAGGATGGGTGTAATCAGATCTTAAGGGCCAGTAACACCCATCACACCAACCTCCAACACCAAGCGTGCTTTTATGCTTTGGTCTTTTGTTTGTTTTGTTTTATCTGTGTATCTCTGGCTGTCCTAGAACTCAATCTGTAGGCCAGTCCTCGAACTCACAGAGATCCCCCTGCCTCTGCCTCCCAAGTGGTAGGATCAAAGGCATGTGTCACCACTGCCTAGATGTTTTTATCTTGAAAAGAAGTTTTCCTGGTTATAATTTAGAGCCCAGAACCTCAAGGCTCCAAAGAGCTTCTTTTCATCCATTTGGCCTTCAGTTGTCTGGGGAGACGGATGGTCAGCTGTGCCACAGTGAGTGCAGATGCTGAGTCAGCCTAGGACACACACACCTGCAGTCTCGGCTCTCTGGCTGCCCTCACTAGCCAGTTTCCTGCTTGATAACATTTCAGCTCCCAGTGGCATGTGTGACAAGTACCGGTCACTTCTACCATATGAGGAGCAAGTGTGCTCATACAACCTGGAACATTTCCTCACTTGTTTGCAGACAGCTCTTCCATGACTAAATCCACGCTGGCATGGCACTGCAGGATGCTGAGACAAGTTTATATTTAGTTCACCTCCGCCCCCGCTTTCCACTCACCTCTAACTGGCTTGGTAAGAGCCAGGGGGTAGATTTTCAGATTTCTTGTTGACTACTGTAGCTGTCATGCACACAGATTATCTACTTGGCTTCTGATTCGGAGCTGTGATTGGCTGCAGACCCCAGCTGGAGGCAGGTTGATGAAGGAGTAAACTGGGTAGGCTGGTGGACACTTCTGGGAACCAGTTCTGAGAAGGAAACTACTAAGTTTCCAAAAAGACCTTTTGGTTCATCCTGAATGTAGTGTGTTGATAAGCGTCAAGTCTGGTTGTCCCTGAATAGACACGTCTGCCCTGTCCAGGGCTGTCATCGAGCAGGTGCCTTCGCTGAACCATCTGCCTTGAAAACTCACCTGGACATAGGGTGGGGACACCATCTTTGTCCCTGAAAGCAAGAGTTATAGTTTATGTTTTCATACAGACCCCAATGCCTAACATGGATTTAGTCATAGCAGAGGCTTGTGTACTCCTGTGAGCTCTCGGGGTCGATCCAAGGCATAGCTGGGCGTGTGGAGGACAGCAGGACCATTCTCTAAAGTGATGCCAGTAAAACCTGAGTAAGAAGTGAACAATAATGAAGATAGTGCTCACAGGCTGAGTATGTAGCGTGTGTATCTATTTTCTCCTCTTACTCAGTCTTATTCCCTTTGTATTAGGTACTTTGAAAACAGCATTTCTTCTTTCTCTCCTACACTGTTGTCTGGGCCCCTGTCCACCAGCACCTCCTTTAGATGTCGTTTAATTTGTCCGAAGAGCTTGTCCAGTTTCTATCTTCCTGTCACCAAGAGCTGGATGGTGAGGGCTGAACACAGGCAGCTCAGCGCCAAGTAACTGTCAAATGTCTCTTCTCTGAGTCAGTCTCCCCAGCTCTCCTTTTCCCTTTTCTTCTTCTGGGCCTGCCAAACACATCCACGTCAGCCGTGAGAGAGTAAAGCCGAGCCGTGCATGCTCCCACAGGAATCACACCGTCTTTGTGCTCTAATCCAGTTGAGGAGGACACTGTGAAAGCACATCAGACCATGCATGGCCGAGGTCCGGAGCCTGGTCCCTAACGTGAAAGCACCAGCCACAGGCTGCCCAGCCCTCCCTCCAAACATTGCTTCGTAGCACCGGGCTTCTGGGGACAGTGGAGGCTCGGTTGGCAAAGGTGGGCTTTATGGCTGGCTGCAGTAGCACACGCCTGTACTCCTAGCACTCAGGAGGCAGAGGCAGGCAGATCTCTGAGTTCAAGCCCAGCCTGGTCTACAAAGCGAGTCCAGGACAGCCAGACTATGCAGAGAAACCCTGTTTCGGGGCGGGGTGGAGGAGAGTGAGCTTTACGCCAAGAAAATGAAGAGCTCACCAAATCAGCAAGAGGAGGCAGCCATGCTGGCCAGCGCCCCTGGAGGCATGTGTCTTGCCTTTCGTGGGACAGCGGCTGAGGTGGCAGCCCTATGCCAGGGGCACTCTGGATGGCACTTCCATTCCGGACCCATCAGTGGGAGGAGCTCCTGAGGTTTTCTTCCAGAAGGTAAGTCAACTCTGAACCACTTTACATGTCCTCTCCTGGCCAGTAGCCATGTCACTCAGTGACTTGAGTGACTGCTTAGAGCAGTAGGAACCAAACACTTGTCTGATGGTGTTGCATCAAGGATGAGTTGCACCCAGAGGTTCCCTGCAGACACAAGAGTGGCAAATGACAAAGGCATCCTGTAAAAACTGGCCAATTATGCAGAAGTTTCAATGGAAAACATTGTATATTATTATGTGTAAATTGTATAGAGCATATTTTTTAAAAATTAAAATTTTATGAAACTGTAAAATTACAATAAACTTATGGCATACATTTTAATCCCAGATACTCTCTTTTTAAACATTGACGCAACAGTACTGTAAGCCCATTTTATTTAGGATCTTATTGTGTAGGTCAGGCTGGCTAGAACATAGGATTCTCCTGCATCAGCCTTCCCAGTGCTCGGGTTTCGGGCACATGCCTCCACAGGTGGCCTGAGGACCCTTGTCTTCCTTCAGCTCTCGATGGATCTGCCTTTGGCCAGCCCACTGCTGTGGGCATTACTTGTCTTTTTCTCATCGTATTAGTGTTCTAATACGTATTAGTGTTCCCCCAAGACTGAAGACTGTTCTGTTAGGTTGGAGTGTGGCTCAGTGGTATCCCAAGCCCCTGGTTTGGATCTGCAGCTCCTCAGGGAGAAAAAGTGCTTTGTTGTGTTGAGTTATTCGCCAGCGGTGCATTTCAGCACTGGGCCCTGGCTTTTCTGAGATTAGCCCCTGACATGTGCGTGGGTTTTGAGAAGAGAGCTGACCCAGCCAGGTGAAACCTGTGAACACCAACCCTTTCCTACAGGTTCTTCTTAGTACACTGACCGTGTTGCCGTGCACTAAGATGCCTTGATATCAAAAGAAACCTTCAGTCCATAGAGGCTTGGACCCCCTCTCAAATCACAGCCGAGGTGGCAGTACCTGTTTGTGGAGCTTGGTGTAGTCTGTGGAGCTACCCAAGGACGTCTCCCTACCTCCCCCCAAGAGATGTGTGCTGAGCTGGGCACACATGGCTGAGTAAGGCTGCCTGGCTTGAAGCCCTTCATCTCTCCAAGCTCTGTAGCCCTTTGCCCTCAAAGCACAGTGCCCTGGTGAAAGGCATTGATGGGGCAAGCCTCCCTTCCCTCTGTTACAGCAGAGAGAAGAGGGTGAAGCCCGAGTCTCCCAAGGTGGTTTAGCCACCTGGGCCAGAACAGCCCACTGTCTCCAGGGGCTACTTAAGGAACCTGGAAATGTGTCTTCTTAGGTCCTGAATGTTTTTGTTTTGGGTGTTAGAGTGGTTTCTCTTGCAGATTAAGTATTAAAAAAGGAAGGATACGTTCCCTTTTTTGAGACCGGTTTGTCATATCCTCAGTTGGCATTGCATGAGCTACAAGGCTAAGAATGACCTTGAGTTTCTATTCCTCCTAAGTGCTGAGATCATATGATCTTGCGCATGCAGCAACACACCTGGCCTATTCAATGCTGGGGATGGAGTTCAGGACCTCATGCATGCCAGGCAAACATCACCAACTGTGCGTACCCTCAGCCCCAGAAAGAGCAGTTCCGATGCCATGCTCTTTGGATGGTAAAGCCTTTGAGAACGTCCCCCACGTAATTAATTTAAAGTTTTTATTATAAGTCTCAATTTGAAAATTAGGCCCTTGGCTCTGCTTCTCCCCTTTCTTCCCCCTTAAGTCAAAAGAAACCACTTAGAGGTGTATTAAACATTTTTTTTGCTTCTTTCTTTTATGCTTTCAGAAGCCAAACTTGTGTGTGCGTGTGTGCATGCGCATGTGCGTATACACACAAATGTGTGAGCATATAAGAAGTGTTTGAACCCAGAACACATTTGTTTACGGCCTTTCTTCCTTGTGGCTGGGCTCTGTATCTTGGCTCACCACAGAGTTGCTTGCACGCAGCTGGTGTGGATCCATTCCACCGCTTTTCTAACTTTTCCCAGAATCCAAAGACATCTCCATTCCCCTGGAGGTCTGGTAATGGCTGTTGTCCATAGTCACGGCAATCTCCAGGGAGGGCCATGGCCATCTGACAAGGACTATTACAGGGACATTAGGCTTGAAGTACCCGCACAGGGAGTTGTGTACCTTTGAACCCGACTGCAAGATCTGTAGACAGCTTACAACACTGATGAGCTGGGAGTCTGGTTCTCCAGCCCGCAGCTGTGTGTGGGTGCGGCTGGCAGCCAGCCACTGGAACCAGTCCCGGGGAAGGAACAGACTCTTGGAAGAGCTATTTGCTTGCGCGTTCTCACTCTTCCCCAGAGAACAGGCAGGGCAAATGGCAGTCACTAATAGCAGCAGCTGCCCTGCTCACGGTGCAGTGTGCCAGGACCAGCTTACTGGGTAAGATGCCCTCGCCCCGAATGCCCAGAGGCCAAAAGGTGCTGTCTGGAAGGGCAGACCTGAGGCCCTGCCCAGGTGCCTCAACTTCTCCCACACTCTGGGACTCGGCTAGTTAGCAGAGGCAAAGGACCCTCTGCAGAGCCATTTGTCGTCTCTTCAGCTCTCTCTGCAGAAGAGCTTTCTTTGTCCAACTTGGGAATATACCTGGAAACAACAGGCACTTAAAATTAATGCAGTGTTCCAGGTGTCCACGGGAGGTCCCAGCACAGGGTTCCGGTGCCAGGCTTACCTGCTGAGCCATTTATTTATTTATTTTTAATATTGCTTTTCAGATACAGTTTCTAAAATTCTTCTTTTTTTTTTTTTTTGTAAATTACCTATTTCATAATAGGTAATTTAAATTCAAAATTTTTTTAGAGACTTAAATTCCACTCAAAAAATTACCCATTCATGATCTTTTAATTCTGTTATCTGCTGGGTGGTGGTGGTGGTGGTGGTGGTGCGTACCTTTAATTCCAGCACTTGGGAGGCAGAGGCAGGAGGATAGCTGTGAGTTTGAGGCCAGTCTGGTCTACACAGTGAGCTCCAGGATGGTGAGGACCACATAGAGAGACACTGTCTCAACAAACAAACAAATGAACAACAACAAAAGAAACATGAATTCTAGTACCTCAGTTTTCAGCATGGCAAAAACCCAGTTTAGAGATGTCATTTGTTTCCCACTGCGGAAGTGTAAAGCTTATCTTTAGGTCCATTTCCCCAGTGCCCAAATACTTGAAAGTTGAAGGAATGTAATTATCAACCATAAAGCCAGTTAGAATAAGAAATGGTGCTTCTTCTCCAAACATTCTTTCCTTGAATCTGTATTTAACTTTCTCGGGAAAATCAAAGGCTTCATTATGCTGCCGAGGGCTGTGGTTCCTGTGCTGCCGTCAGGAGTCACCTCCAGAGCGTTCATCCTGAGCTCACTTCCTCCCACTGGCCCCTATAGTCACGTGCACATACTCATAACAGAAAATGCACATATGCAAAATCTTTAAAAATGCAGACTTGTAGTTTGGAGGAGTGGCAGAGGGAAGACTGCATGCTAGCGGATAAGGTGGGCAAAATAAACCAAGTGCTCTGAAAACAACAACATCAAAACAGCAAGATCCAAGTCACCATCCAGAATGAACCAGCAGGCTATGGGCTACACCAAGGGTGGACTGACCTCTAGAAAGGACTCATCAACATCCCCTCGGCGATGCTAAGCCCTTGGCCACAGTGGCTGCGATACTGAAAGTGGGTCTGCTTAAGGCCCCATATTAGGTGCCAAATTCTCTCACTGCAAAAATATATCTCTCATCACAAGGAAAATAAAGACAGTTTATTCTGAAGCAAAATATGAATGACAATGCCTTGGCTACACAGATGTTGGTCATCCCAAATACTGTTTTCCAATGTGGTAATTTTATGATTTTTTTTTTCAGAATTAAAAAAGCTGTAAATTAAGGTACTTAAAAATACATTGTTTTTCATGGTTACACAACACTTGATGGCTTTGCTATGCCATAATTTACTTAACCAGCTCCATAAATGTCCTTGGTTTCTGTCTCAAGTTTCTTTTGCTGTCGCTGTGATAAAGTTACTCGAACAAGAACAACTTCCAGAGAAATGGTTTCTTTGGCTCACAAGTCCAGGCAGCAGAGGCCCGAAAGACCTCGTCATGCGCGCTCAGGAGCAGACAGCAGCGACCGCCTGCGTGCTTGCGCTGGCTTGCCCTCTCCCGTCCAGTCAGGCCTGGACCCAGCGCAGGAAACGGAGCCCTCGCTCAACTAAACCAATTAAGAGAATCCGTCACAGGCATGCGCAAGGCCCGTCTCAGCCGCGCCTAGGGTTTGCACAGGGGACAGCGCCCACCGTCAGTTTCTGTGAAGAATGACCTCGCACATGTGTCTCTATTAGCCACGTGTTTTGTTTGCTGTGCTTTGACATCCGCGACCTTCCAGATGGCCCACGTGGCTAATTAACACCTAGAGCAGAGGTTCTCAACTTTCCTAAATGCTTCGACCCTGTAATACACTTCCTCGTGGTGTGGTGACCCCCAAGCATAAAATTATTTCATGACTGTAATAATGAGTCATAACGTGAATATCTGTGTTTTCCTATGGTCTCAGGTGACCCCTGTAAAAAGGGTCAATCCAAGCCAAAGGGCTTGCAACCCACAGGGTGAGAACGGCTGACCTAGAGAGATGGAGCAGCTGGCCTGGGGGTCACCTTTCATAGAAGAGAGTAACTCCGAGGTCAGGTCCTCAGTCACTTCCTTTATCTTAGGTCCCACTCATTAAGCCAGTATGCTCCCTCCCTAACGTCCAGGGCTAGGCTCTGGACATCTCAGGGTCCTGCTGGTGAGGGCCTGTTGGCACTGTTCCGTCACTCTGAGTTGTGCGAGCTCTACTTTGCTCATGGAGATCACAGTAAAGGCTATGCCTTCCCTTGTTCTATCTGCGTCCTGTGGGCACACGTGGTCCCTCATTGCCTCTTTTCTTGGCAGCTGTGAATAACAGAGTCTTGTTTTAGGCACAGCTGTGGGTCTAGAGAGATGGCTCTGTGGCTGAGCGTATACCCTGCTTTTGCAGAGAACCCAGTTTGGTTTTTAGCATCCTCACTGGGTGACACACAGCCACTCTGACTCCAGATCCAGAGGCTCTCTTCTTCCGGCCTCCTCAGGCGCCCACACTCCCATGCACACAGCCACACAACTAAAAATAAAAGCTTTCTTCCCTCGGAGGGACAGAGTTGTCTGCATCACCTTAGCTAATCAAAACAAACCCTGGATACATTTGAAAACAGTCATTTTGCCAGCCATGATGCTTGTCATCTCGAGGCTCAGGAGGCAGAGGCAAGTATCACCGTAAGTTGAGGGACAGCCTGGTTTGTGTGGTGAGTTCTAAACCAGTGAGGGCTTCCTAGAAAGACCTCCCCAAACAAACAAAATCCCAGAACCAAGCAACAAACAATGAGTCATCTGTTGCTTGGCTTCAAGGGACCTGGTGTCCGTAGGATATGTAGAAGAAAGGAGAGTAGTGGAAGGCGAGTTGTCCTGTTGGCTCATCCCTGTGATTCCAGCAGCCGGGGCACTCGGGTAGCGGCTCTGCCAGCCTGGGCTACAGGGCGAATCTCTGCCTAAGGAAGAGAGGAGGGGAGGAGGGGAGGAGGAAGGGAGGAAGGGAGGAGGGAGGGAGGAAGGGAGGAGGGGAGGAGGGAGGGTGGAAGGGAGGAGGGAAGGAGGGAGGGTGGAAGGGAGGAGGGAAGGAGGGAGGGAAGGAAGCAAGGACTAAGCTTGGAGGAAGTAGGGAGATGTCTCAGTGGGTAACAGAGCTTATTTCATAAGCCTGAGGACCTGAATTCAAATCCATAGCATCCACACAGAAGGCAGGATGTGGTTAAGCACATGCCTGTGATTCTACTGCTCTGGGACTTGCTGGCCCCCAGCCTGGCTCCAGTTCAGTGAGAGACCCTGTGCCCTCCTCTGGTCTGGGGGGGAAAAAAAGGCCAAAAAAGGAGGCATTAAAAAATGTTCATTTTTTTTCTGATTATAAAACAAAATATATATTCAATAGAGAACATTTTTAAAGTGCAAATAATTTTTTAAAGATTTATTTATACAATGTTTTGTCTGCATGTGTGCCTGCAGGCCAGAAGGGGGCACCAGATCTCACTAGAGATGGTTGTGAGCCAACATGTGGCTGTGGGAATTGAACTCAGGACCTATGGAAGAGCAACTAGTACTCTTAACCTCTGAGTCATCTCTCCAGTGCCCAAAATAATAAATAAATAAAAAATTATAACCTATACATTCTGCAAAAGCTTAAACATAAGATTAGCAAATAATCCAATAATTGCCCTCCTTAATATATCACCCAGAGAACTAAAAGCAGGAATTTCAACACAGGCCTATTAGTATACAAATAGCCAAGAGGAAGAAACAATCTAAAAAGCCATTGTGCGCTGGATGGGTAAAGTGTGCTATGTCCCCACATGTAATGAAACAGCACTCAGCTATGAAGACAAAGAGAATTCTAAAACATACTGCAGTGTGGATGAACGGTGAAAACATGCTAAAAAAAGTGAGTCAGGACCAAAAGGAAAACGTTACATGAGTTCACATCCACAAAGTATCAAAATAGATAGATACACCTGCAGAGAAAGAAGGTGTAAGTTAGCGAAAGCAGCTGGAGGCTGAGAGGAAGGGGCTCAAAGGAAACAGTGGGAGGGAATATGGGCAGATGGTTCTGAAAAGTGAAAAATCACAGGAGGGAAACTTATGCACTATTGTGAATCTGCTTGATGCTACTGTATCACATACTTAAAATGGCTGTATATATTTTATCAGAATAAAACCAAAACTATCTCCTTATCCAAGGTTTGTGAGTGCGAGTGTGTGTGTGTGTGTGTGTGTGTGTGTGCACTTTATAAAATTTGATGTGAAATATATATGAATTTATTTTCCTCTCTTTCTGCCTTGGGAGTTGAACCCAAGGTTTCGTGTACGCTGCGGTGCTTTAAATATGAATGCAAAAGGAATGCCCACCCCCATAGGCTTTGGATACTTAGCCATCAATCAGCCAGGGCCTATGTTAAACAACTAGGAGGCGTGGTCTTGTTGGAGGAGGCGTGGCCTTGGAGGAGGAAGCGTGTCACTGGGTGGCTGTGAGGCAGGCCCCGTGTCTTTCTCTTCTGGCTGCCTTCTGTCTGTTTGTGGAACCCGCTGCTACCGTGCCTCCCTCCATGCCTCCATGCTTCCCGCCATGATAATGGACAAAGCCTCTGAAACTGTAAGCAGTGCCCAGGTAAATGATTTCTGCTGGAGGAGTTGCAGAACACTGACCGAGACGTAAGCTCAGCGCGAACTCCACCACCTGAGCTACAGCTCTAGCCTAACGTCTTCTTAAACGGACTCCCGTCACCCTAAACTGGAATGGCCTCAGCGTGGTTTACTCCATTGGCTTACTGCTGCAAGTAAGGCCACCGCCTGATGTTCTGAGTATCACTTTAACGCATCCTTTGTGGGGAATGACGGTCCAGTCGGAATCTGTTTATCTGGGCTTACGGTGCGAGAGAAGGGCAGACCTGTCGCAGGATGTTCAACGCCATTGTGAGCCCTGAGACCGTGGATTGTAAAAACCTGTTTCTAATTGTGGCATGGCCCAGTCTTTGATCCTAGAGCTTTCTGTTTGCTGTAAACAGGTAGTTGTGGTTGTGGTGTGGCTCAGCCCTTGCACACACCTTTTATCCAAGAGCTTTCTGTAAACAGGATTAAATAGAGTTAACCCTAGGTCAGGAGGCAAAGCAAGCAACCAGTTGAGAGGAAGTGAACATGGAAAAAAAAAAAAACAAAAAAACCCCATGAAGTCTGGAGGATGGATAGAGAGTTGCACAGGAAGGAGAAAGGAGGGACACGAGGTGAAAGGCATTTAAGACAGTATGGAGAAGGAGGAAAGGCTTTTTCTTCTGGGACGTCAGCTGGGTAGGAAGGTCAGCTGGGTGCTTTTTCTGCCTCGCTGAGCTATTAGTCTTACACCCCAATATCTGGCTCTTGAGTCTTTATGGGTGAAATAGAACAATTGAGATTTTTAAAAATAAAACCACACACATTCCCTCCCAGCCATTAACCAATTATCATTAACCATGTGATCAAATAATGGCTCCCAAGGCTGTGGTTCCATCTGCACTGGGCAGACTCCTGCGCTCTGGCCTCTATTGGCAATCATCACCCACCCACACGTCTGCCAATCTTGCATCATTCTATTTTTATAATTTCCGACATATTGTATATCTAATATGATAAGGCAAGCTTCCCTCTTGTTCACCTTCATTTTTTTTTTTTCTCAATTATTCCCATACACGTTTGTCTTTTGAGACAGGATCTCTCTACTTAGCACAGGCTGACCTGGACTTTTATTTAAACCAGGCTGGCCTTCAACTCATGGAGATCCACCTGCCTCTGCCTCCTGAGTGCTGGACCATCATGCCAGATGACCTTTCCAACTGCTCTTTTCTTTAGTTGGAGCAACTTAGCTCTTCAGGATGTTCATTCAAATCTTCCTGTGTTTGAACATGACAGGCGTTTCCATCTAATTATGTCATGAGATTTCAAAGTTGGAAATGTGAAGCTGTGGACTTCCTGTGACCCACCCCGTTGGGACAGAGTCCCTGGAGTCTTTGTTATTGTCCTCTCTGTCCCCTGCCTGCCTTCTCCCATTGTGTTTTCTAATTGGTTGTTGCTAGTTGAGGAGGAAGCTATTGAATTTTGCATCCAGCTACTTTATTAAATTCTCCTGTTAGTTCTAATAGCTTTTCAATTTATTCTTGTGGGCTCTCTGGAGCCTTTTCCACAAACCAATTCAAATGAATAATTAACTCTCCAGCTGAATCAATGACCTTACTGGTCTCCTGTAAATGGAAGGAATTCGGCTGATGGAGAATACTGTGGAAATGCAGAGTAAAGGGGAAGGTTTGGAGCATCCCCATAGGCTTAAGTATGGTCACATTCTTCAATTCATCATTTTGCTGCTCGAAATCCATCCTGAAATAAGCAATCAGAGCTGTAACAGAATTTAAAACTGAAGACGTGCACTGCAGTGCTTTGTATTTATAATTATGGAAACTGCAGACCATGCCCTGATTCTTCATATTAGCAAGATGGCTCAGTGTTGGGTTTAACCCCAGCTGTCTCTCATTCTCCCCACTCCATCGCGGTCTGCTCTTCTCCACTGAGCTTACCTTTGTATATTCTGTTTCGTCCTGTTTCGTATGCTGTCTTACCCACTCCTTGTCCCATTATGGCTCAGGCCCATGGCTGAGGTCAGGCACATGGGAAACACTTAGGGGCCGAGATCCTAACATGGGAAGTGGCTGTGGAGATGCTTAGGACACATTCTCAAAAGTTTCAACTGCAACACATCCACTGATCTAGGAGACTCCAGAGCTGGCATGGCTCGTTAGAGTTTTACAAATGACCATAAACTGACTTAAAGGAGCCTCGCTCTGCTCTCTCAGAAAATGTCCTCCCTTAAGCAGGAAACCATTACGGGGCAAAGATCCAGCTGTAAGCAACCACTACTCCCTCAGAGAGGCAAATGCCTCCATCCTGAAGAAAATGCTGGATGAGTCGCCACAGCGTTTATTGCGCCCATACCTTGGATAAAATATGGCCACAAATACTTTGCTACCCCTTACTTCTAGTCAGAGGTGGAGCTTGTCTCTCCTTTTCCCCTTCCTTCCTTCCTTCCCTCCTTCCTTCCTTCCTTCCTTCCTTCCTTCCTTCCTTCCTTCCTTCCTTCCTTCCTTCCATCTCTCTTTTCAGGATGTACTCTTGGCTGTCTTGGAGAACTCACCACCCTCTGCCTCCTGACTGCTAGGATTAAAGGCATGCCTGGCCCTCCTTTTGTTAAATATGAGATCTCTTTATGACTTCTTTTGGCCAACGGAATGTGGCAGAAGTGACTTCATATAGTTTCTGAGGATGGATAATTTCTTGGACTCTTTGGCACACATTCTTGGAAGCCAGTCTCCTAAAGAGGCTTAGCTATCTCACGACCATACTGTGGGAGCCTGAGGTAGCCACATGGAGAAGATCACACAGGAAAGCAGCAATGCATTGGGCATGGGAAGGGAGCCATTGGCCTGGCCAATGGCTGGGTGCAGCTAAGCAAGCGAGCCCTTGGCCAGGTCCTACAGGTGAGAATCATGAGAAATAAGTAATTGGAATCATACTTTAGAGACGGTCTCTCCACATGCCTTAAATGGTAGGCAAGCACTTTGCAACTAAGCTATACCTCTGGTTCTTGGTTTTTTACACAGTCTTGTTCTGGAGTCTATGCTATCTTTGAACTTGTGATCCTCCTGTCTCAGTTTCCTGAGTGCTGGCATGTGCTACCATCCCTTCCTAGAAAGGCTTTTCTTGGTGCAGTCCCAGCTTTAGGCCTGGAGGATTCTGAGCTGGCTGCCAGCCCCGGACATAGCACTCACACTAGAAGGAAACTGTAATATCCACAAAAGGGCCCCATCTCAAAAAAGTCAGTGCTTGATTCCAGCCCAGGTGTCTGCCAGGCTTCTGACTTTGTAGGCTGAGAATTTAGGGGCCTACTACTGTTATTCTATTCACAATTGATTCTCCATAGGCCTGGCATACCAGAGTGCTAACACCAGTATTGATGCCAAGGTGTGGGGTTCCTGGTTACATGATTCAGGGGCTTAGTATTTAGAGCACACCGTAGTCCATTCCTGAGTGTTTAGTTTCAGGGTTATGTGGCACTTACCCTACTTATTATAGAAGAACTTAATTCCAGGGTTCTTTGTTGCCTGCAGTATTTGGCATCAGAAGTTTTTAATCTCAGGATTAAACAGTGCCTCTGACATTTGCTATCTCAGTATTTGGTAGACGTAATATTTAGCAGCGAGGTACTTATTGGCCCTAGTACTCAGTGGCTGTCATACTTGGAATCCTCCTCTTTAGTGGTCACATAACTCAGAGGCCACAGGACATGGGGGCCTCTTGCACGTTGGTGATGGAGCGCCTGTCCCGAGTCTCTGCTGCTGCCTCTGAGCCACACGTGCTCCAGGCAGTTCTTCAGTCTGCCCTGTCGTCAGTTTCCTGCCCTCGCTGCCAGTGTCCTCTGCTCATAAGCAGTTTTTCAGTCCCCTGGCACAGCTTCATTTGAAAACGCACTTTTCTGCAGTGCACAAGAAGATTTTTCTTCCATTTTTCAGAGTTCAGCTGTTTCTGAATCATCTCCTCCGCTCCTCCCTGCCCCCCTCTCCTTTGCTCCCAAAATGGAGTACGTTTCACAGTGGGAACTATGGAATTTTCCATGCCTCACCTCCACCTACAAACAGGAATGTTACTTGGCACAAGCTTGCTGAGCAGACAGGGCAGGTGTTTGTCTAAAGGGATCAGTGGGCACAAATACCATGCAAGTGAGAGGAGGACGGCGGTGTCAGCTAGGACATATGGTAGACCCCTGGAAGGTGGTGGGCCTCGGCTCACCTCTGGCCTATAGTGTCACCCTGGGGCCTCTCTGAACTCCCACGTGCTGACTGTTTCGCTGGACACAACACAAGTCTCTCCAGGGGAGGCATCTAGCAGGAGCACGCCTGAGTGTCCCCGACTCTCCTGAGGTCACCAGCAGTGACTGTATGCATGGCCGTATTTATGGCTGGCTGCTGTGACCTGCCAGCCAGCAGCGGGGGATGCTGGGGCCACCGAGAAGAAAGGGAAGTTGCCCTCATCCTCCGTCACCAGGAGGGTCGTCCTTTCTCCAGCTCGAGTTTGGACTCTGCCTCATGAGGTGTACTTTCCCAAGGGTTTAGCCAAGGCTCCCATCTCTTCCTCGTCTCTCTTCAGTCCCCTTTAACTCATAAACACTCGCTAAGCATCCCAGCCTGTGGCCGTGGACTGAGCGCTAAGGAGATGAGACAGTGCGCAGCCCATGTTTGAGGAAGAGCGACAAGCTTCTGGCCATGATTCTTTCATGTCTTAGGGGCGAGCAAATTACATTCTTGGGTCCATGTTTAGGACTCAGACTTTGGTTCAGTTCAGCCTCCTCCTTTTTAGTTCTGGTCTAAACCCCCTCTGCCTGGGAAACTTCCTTCTCCCCACTAGTTCATACAGGAGCAGCTGAAACATGGGAAGGCAGAGGCACATAGAGGAGCCCCTCACGCTGGAATCTGGTCAAAGTGTCTGGCTTGCTGGGAATCAAGGACTTTGGCACAATTACCAAAATGTGCTGTCAACATTGCCTGCATGGAGACAACATTCCCTTTATAGAGAGATAATTTCAAATAAGAATGTTGAAAGAGCTATGAACCATAAGGTTGCATGCCAAAGGTCTTCCTCTTTGCCCAGATGTTTTCTGGAGCTCTCCACAGACATGGCTATTAACTTTTGCTCACAGTAAAGAGCTCCACATAACCTTTGCCTCCATACATCCCCTGTGAGCCAGGGCTGTACTCCATCTGCTTTAATCCCATTCAGTGCACACCAGGAAACGCTTCCCGGTTTCCTTCACAAGAAAAAGAACCCTTTGAGATGAGACGTCAGGAGACCCAAAAATCATACATACGGCTACGGTGGAGACACAAGTGTGACTGTCTTTAGGGAAGCCCGCCTGCTCAGCCCACATCTCCTCTAGTTAACTCCAACTCTTCCCCTTTCTGGCTCGTCCTGAAATTCTTTTCTGCAGTCAGTAGTCATGGCTTCACCTGATGGGAGGTCCCTCAACAGAACTCAGGTTGCTCCGGTGGCAGCATGGAGCTGTGTCTCCAGCCCTCCCCAGTGCCCTGATGCAGCCCCTGAGGATAGGAGGAGGGCTGTGAACCAAGAAGACTATCCTGGCCTCTTCATTTTCATAGGTAACCTCTGTCCTGAAACTTGGGACATTGTTCCGAAAAGTTTGACAATTTTAGACTCTTATGACAATTTAAAAGTTACATAGGCTGCAATTTAGTCTTCCCTCTAGGGTGATTTAGACTCTCGGTTAAGACCTTTAGCTCTTTTGATTAAAACAGAGACATTTAATATCACCAGTGGTGTCCCAAACTCCCTCCAGCGTTCTGCATTAACCTTCCGTTCTTGCCTGTGCTAAGAATGAATGCTCTTTTTCTTTAGTCTTTTCCTTTTCATTCTCTTTTTTCCCTTTTCCAGTGTCTCCTACCTCAACTCCTGCCTCAACCAGAGGAGGCATCAGGCTCCCTGGAGGTAAACCAAATGGATCCTGCATCCTGATTAATGTCCCTAGTGCCACCCTTAAGACTCCTCTTCTTACCAGTGATCTTCAGCTCAGCTTCTGTGCATCTCCAGGGCCAAGCTGGAGACTCCTGCAGATTATGGACAGAGTCCGACTAATCTCATGACTCCTGCTTCCGTGCTCAAAGGGAACTCCATCTGCTCAGACTCTGACCAGTGGGCGGCCCCATGGTGTCCTGGCAGATGTGTAACTGCGGGCTTTGGAGAAAGTATTGATTTGTAGTGTTTGCCCATTCTGGTGGTGTAAATACTCCCATTGTAGTCTGTTGTAAGCTACCGACGCGGCATTAGCTAGACATCACAGATGCTGTAACAGGTGTCAACTTAAACAGCGCTGACACAGTGAAACAGGAAGCTGTATGCTTTTAGGCATAATTTAAAAAAATACATTGATTTGTAATTTTACTATTTAAATTTTATGATACTCAATGTATTCACACGTAACTATAAGAAATAACACAGGAGGCTGGAGAGATGGCTTACTGGGTAAGAACACTGGCTGCTTTTCCAGAGGACCAGACCTGGGTCCCATTCCAGGCACCCACGTACAACTCACAGCAATCTATACCTCCAGTTCCAGAGGATCTTTTGCCTCTCTGGCCTTTGAGAACGCCATACATACAAGATGCACAGATACATGCAAGCAAAACATCTTGCACATAAACGAAAAGTAAAAGAACACTGAGGGGGCTCACATTGTCTAGCCAATGATGGTATCTTATAGAACCAAATTGCATTCAGGGACCTAATGCTGATGTGCTTGTCCACCTTGCTCAGATTCATGTTTCGTCTGCCGTCGCCTGTGTGTGGGAGCGTGTTAACGCATGTGGCTTCCACTGTCAGGAAACAGAATCGTCCCGAGACAAGGCACCCTCCAGCCGCACCCTTACAATCTAGTTGCTGTTCTCCACTTACCCTGCACCTTTGTTAAACTGAATATTTAATCTCGTCAATTAAGCACGCTATATAAATGAACTTCTGTGGTTCAAATCCCCATTTAACTATGTCTATCATTAAATTTTGAGTGAATTGCAGATTGACGTGGAGTTGTGAGATATAACACAGAGAGCAAGGAGTGACGGCGTGCTCCTACAATCCCAGCACATGGCGGCTGGGAGTGGGAGGATCGCTGTGGGTGTGAAGCCAGCCTGGATCACAGTGACCTGCGGCGATCCTGGGCTGCAGTGTGAGACCATCTCCGCCGAGACAGACGATGATAATGCAGAGACACTTTAAGCCTTTTCGCAGCCTTTCCTCCACCATGATGTCAGGCAGAATGGTAGTCAGAGTCAGGACGTTGACTCTGACACAGGTAAGACACAGAGTGTTTTCGTCACCATAAGGGTCCCTCCTGCTGTGCTTTCAAAGCTGCCCGCTCTCTTTTCCCCTTCCATCCCCAGAGCCTGGCACCCATGAATCTGTTCTCTCCGTCTTTAATCGTGCTGGTTAAGTAACATCAGATGAACAAGATCTCATGGCCTGCATCTGTTAGGACTGGCTTTTGGGCCATCAAGTTGGTGCCTCTATGAACCTGTTCTTGCAGTATTCTGAGGTATGGACGAGGTTAAAACCACAGCCACTCAACGGTCAGCCCACCAGAGGACCTTGAGCCGTGTCTAGTGTTTAACGTCAGCATAAAGAGCCCTGAACAGGAAATGCAGGGTTTCCTACAAGCATCTCGTTTTACTCTTTCGGACCAGTGTCTGAGAGCGCAGTTGTTGGCCACTGACACACGTATGCAGGGTGCCTGGGACGCTTTGCATTTCCGGTGGCTGTGTGCATGAGTGAGGCAGTTTTTCTGCATCCTCCCGGAATCTGGTGTCTCCATTGTGTTTGTTCCCGTCTGGCTGCTGCGTGCACCGTGGAGTACCCTTGTGCATTTCCCCATGACTAATGATGCTGAGTAGTTTCCATGTGCTACGTGCTATTCGTGTCAGTTCACGCCTTTTGCCCGTTTTCCTAGTCGGGCTGTTTATTCACTGTTGGATTTCATGGCTTCCTTGTTAGCGCTGGCAGACTAGCCCCTTGTCAGATGTGTGATACCTAGATTTTCGTCCTCACAAAGCCTTTCATGAGTGGATCTTTTCAGTTTGGGCGAGGTCCAGAAAAGGCCAGCCTCTCATCCAGCTATCTCAAACCACTGAGACAGGAAGTGACAGGTCCAAAGAGCAGATTGACTCTGGGCTCTTAACCTGTTACCTAACAAAAATGTGCCCTCAACCATGGAATGTTTACAGACGAGAAGCCGTGTGACTAGACTAGGCTTTGACCAGCGGCATTTGAGACGAACATCCAAATGACAAAGGCAAAGGGGGAGCGTTCCTGAGGTCAAACCTTGTCCCACCAAAAGCCCTTGGTAAGCCCTTGAAGTCAGCTCATCTATCAGGACAAAATCACAGCATTTGCTCTTCATTAACTTAAAAATCACAAATTTTGGAGGTCACGGCTGAGCAAGGCATCATTAGCTTCCCACGAGCTCGCCAGAGATAAAACCTCTGATGTGTGGGCTCCGATAACAGTTGCCTTGGTTACTTTGCAGCAACTCGAAGCCTGCTTTCTCTAGAAAACACCAACTCTGGGCTTAAACCTGCAGACATCTGAGGAGACCGAAGTATTGCACAAGGATTGACATCGGTGCCTTCATATTGTCTCTGTCCCCTTTGTTGTCCTAACCCACAGGGCCAGGGTCCACTGAGCTGGGCAGGTAGATGTGTTGACTATTTGAGAAATGGTTCGCCCAGAGCTGTAACAATAAAGGGTTAACATGGTCGTTTGTCTGCTGGAGCTGGAGCGCTCTTCCACCCCACGTACCCTGTGCTTTAGTTTAGAGCATCGGTTCTCAACATGTGGGTCACCCCCCTTTTGGTGGTCACCTATGAGATATTTACATTGCGATTCACAAAAGTAGCAAACACAAAAGTGACAACGAAAATAACTTTCTGGCCGGGGCTCACTGCAGCATGAGGAACTGTATTAAAGGGTCACAGCATTGGGAGAACCTCCACTGGTTAGGGCACAGCACAGGCAGAGACTTTAATGCAAGACAGTGACCACACAGCAGGGGCGGTTCAGCAGTCACTGGGTTAAGCCGCTGTCCATTAGCCCACCAACCTCAAGGTCAGAATGTTTACCCACGAGAAGGAAAAACATCTTTTGAAACCGTGCCCATGACCAAGGCACAGTGAGCAAACTTTAGCCTAGCCCGGGAAATCAATAGGAGCTGTCTGGTCTGTTGTGGAGAACACGGCCCTCTGACCCCTCTCCCCTGCTGCTGAGCTCCCTCGGCTGCCTAGCTCACCCTGAAACCCACTGAAGGAGCTCTGCTCGGGCTGCCTGCCGTGCGAGACTCTCTCACGTCTACCGCGCCCACGCCTTCAGATCTGCTGCCCCAGGATCGCCACGCTCACAGAGGAGCTGGAGATGTTTACACGGATCTATTCTAATTTGATTTTCAATAGCTGTGTTTAACAACTTGTTCTTGAGATTCTTGGAACTCTACCAGCTGTCTCCGAGCAGGTTTTGACAGACATGCTGTCAAGCGTCTTTACTTTTGCCTGCAGCCTTGCTCAGTATTTGATCTTGCCTCCTGCCTCAGTGTCAACATGAAAGCCACGTGGAAATTCTCTTTCCCTGTCTGGGTTTATTAGCACCCCCACCCACCCACACACCCCAAATGAAACATATCTCAGTCCTGCTCCTTCCTTTGTCCTCCATCTACGGAGGAAGGCGTCCCCACCTGGCATCTCAGCCCAGGATAATTGGTACTGTAAATCCCGACTCTACCCATTTCTTTAGAAACTTCTGTTCCAGCTGGTGCTCTTTTCTGCAGGCCTTCAGGATTCAAACTCACTTGCTGCCCTCCTGCTTCAGCCCTGCTCACCCATCACTCCTTCACAGACGCCTCCCAAGATCTGTTTCTCCCACCCTACAGGCTCTCCTCAATCTGTCTCATCTCCCTTTGGCCCTGCACTATGGAAACCATGGACCTCAGAGCCTCAAGAGCCTCTCCTCTCCCTGAATCCTTTCCCAGGTGCCATGGACCACTCAGCGCACTCCACCAGGCCCTTAGGACAGTCTGTGCTGGGACTCCGCATGCTCCTCTTCTCCTGGTTGGCCCTGGCTCTTGTTTCCCTTGTGCAAGAGCTCTCCAGCCTGGCTCTTTCACTTCTGCCAGGACACTTGCCCATCCCTGAAGCCTTGCTGGTCCTCGTGGACATGAGTCCCTGGGCTCTCATGCAGGTGCCTCAGGGGCCCCATGGGATGCGCTTCAGCATCTTTCCCCCAAACTTCCCATCCCAATTAGGGACTCCACTCTCACCCTTGTCCCATTTTCCTCAACCATCACAGGCTTCTTCCTCTTCTCACCCATCCCCCTGACTCCACCACAGGCCCTGAGCTCTGGTCTCTCCCTGAACCCTGCTTTTGTCCTTTCACTTCTCTGTTCTCCCCAGGTTCTCATCTGGAGAACAGCAGCAGCCTTCCCTCTGGTCCCCCCTGTAGTGTGAGCCTCCTTTATAGTCTGACTGTGTCTGTCTCTGGATCGATACCCATGGTTTCCATGGCTCTCAGGATCAGGCCTGTGAGAAGGCAGCTTGCCCTGCTATTCCAGGTGAATGCAGTTCGGTTGCTTGGAGAACCTCAGAGCCGAGCTCTCTTTTACAACCCTGGACTATGACCTACACGCAGTCCATCACTTTGTGTGTGGTGCGCACTATGTACGAGGTGCTTGTACACCTGGCAGCCTTAGGAGGGGGTGGGGTGTCTTCCTCTGTCTGCTTCATTCCCCGAGGTAGGGTTCCTCTCTGAACCTCTCTGACATTTCAGCTAGGCTGGCTAGCCATCAGGCTCCTGGGCACCTCCTGTTCTTTCCTCCGTGGTTCTGGGGTTACAAGCATGTGTGGCCGTGCCTAGATTTTTACTTTAGTGTTGGGGATTCAAGGTCCCCTCCTAGGCTGGTTAGTTTATGTCAACTTGAAATAGAGGCACCTGGAAAGAGAGACCCTCAACTGAGGAATTGCTTCTATCAGCTTGACCTGTGGGCATATCTGTGGGTATTTTCCTGATTAATGATTGGTAAGGGAGGGCCCCATCCTGCTGTGAGTATGCCCCACCCCCGGCAAATGGTCGTCAGTTGTGTAAGCAAGCACCGTGAGCAAGCCATGGAGAGCAGGCCAGTGAGCAGTTTCTCTGCGGTTCTCGAGGTTCCTGCTTGAGTTCCTGCCTTTGCTTCCCTCAGTGATGGGCTGTTACCCGGGGGTGTAAGCCAAACAAATCCTTTCCTCTCCAACTTGGTTTTGGTTAGAGTTTTCTCACATCAGCAGAGAAGCAAACTCAGACAGGCCCTAACCCCCATTCACCATGTCACTGTTTTTCTTTTTGTTGCTTTGGTTTTGTTCGTTTGTTTTCAGTATCTTCACTAGACTTGCAACCATTAGGCACCACCAAACTCCACAACATTCCTGCTCTCCCTCAAAAGACAGCTGTGCTGGTTACAGGTGTTGCACATTCGCCTGCTCAGAGCTGGCCAGCATTGCTTTCCCTTTCCAGAGATTCTGCATATGCGAAGTCATGTGACCTGTGGCTCTTTGTATCTGCTTTCTTTTACTTAGCGTCCTTCTAGGGCCTTGATTTTCCTATGCAAATTTCAAAAACATCATCGCCTTCATCCCTCAGTATCATCCACCTCCCTATGTGCTCAGAGATTCTCAACTTCACATCCTTACTCATTTTTAAAGGGGGCTTTTCTGTTCGTTTGTTTGTTTGTTTGTACCCAGATCTCTGCTCTGCTATGCTGGGATGAAGCCCCTGTTTAGGTCATGGCAGCCCCACTTTACCCAGCATAAGCCTCATCATATCATATCGCTGTTTCTTAATCCAGCATGCTTCCCAGCAGGGCAAAGATTTGCCATCCTATTAACTCCTGCTTCCTGGAGCCTTTCCAGGCTTGGTGTAGAAAAAGGCCCTCAGTAAACATATACTATATGAAAAATACATTAATATTTATTGGCTAATGAGATGTGGTAGCACATGGCTATATTCCTAGCACCAGGGAGGCAGAGGAAGGAGGATCAAGAGTTGGAGGTCTACCCTGGGCTACGCAGAGACAATTTATCTCAACAACTAACAAAAACAAAACAAAAAGCAAAAATTGCATTGGCTCATTGGCTTGTAGGCAGAGTCCAATGGTAATTTGAAGTCTTGCTGTGTGACCACTTATTCCTTTTCTTCTGAGATGCTGGGGTGGACTTAGCAGTAAACAGTGAAGGGGTTTGAACACAAGTTGGTGTCTTGGAGATTCTGAGCAGCTGGGGTTGGAGGGTTCTTATGGAAAAGGGTTCAGGAAACACAGGCTGGACCCTGACTTCCCTAAGGTCAGGCGGCCTGTTTTCTTGTCACTCCTTCTGGCCCTGGTGGGGAAGGGTATCCCATGTAAAGATTAGCCTTGGCCCTGGGCTTCTCAGGAGCATGTGAGTGCCCTCCGCTCTGTGCTGGAGGTACTAGGGCCCTGGGGTTGTATCCAGAAGGACCTGGGGCACAGAAGCATAAGTGGAAAGTGCTGGAGACTTGCCCGAGATCCACCGGAAAAGCAGCTGTCACCTTGAGGATGTTGTCAAGTCCCACAGCTCTCCTGGAAGGGAGAGGCCTGCTCTCCTTAGCAGTGGGTCAGAAAGCAAAGCTGGTGGCCTTCTTTCCAGAAAGTTCCATGTGGGGGGCCACCTGGGCATTGAGTGTTGTCATACATCAAATGACTCCTCACAAAGTGAAAATATTGCCCGTGAAGTCCCCAGACAATGAGGTCTCCTGCCATGGGGGATGACAGGAGCGAGAACGCGGAAGATCTGCGTGTTTTACCCATTGCGCATTCTTGGAGCGTCTACGTTCTTTTACTTAATGCTCACTGCGAGGTGAGCTGCCCTGTCCCGCCAGGAGACAAGCATCCGGTAGGAGGCGCCATGGAAGGATTTGGGGTTTAGAAAACCTGACTGCCTAACAGAATGCTGCCCCGGGCTTCTCAGGCTGTCCTAAACACTAATCCGTTCTTCTTTCTTCTTTTTTTCAGGGTAGGGTTCTCTGTGTAGCCCTGGCTGTCCTGAAATTCACTCTGTAGACTGGGCTGACCTCAAACTCAGAGATCTGCCTCTGCCACCTGAGCGCCAGGATTAGAGGCAAGCGCCACCATCACCTGGTGGCGGATAGCAATAGGTTCATTCGAATGCAAATACACAATATTGCATGAGATATATTCACGCCCATATACTCTCTACGCAGGCAGGCTTGCAGGAAAGGATAGCAATGAACGCAAACTTGAGAATCATAAACAGTCCGTGTTGCAACCTCAATCTTGAGCAATATTTTGTGGCCAGAAACCTTCCAAATATCCTCTTCAAATCTCAATGCTTCGCTAAAACAAAGAAAAAAGAAAGAAAGAAAGAAAAAGAAAGAAAGAAAGAAAGAAAGAAAGAAAACTGCTAGATTTGCTATACTTTAAAAAGATTCATTTTATTATTCGTGCATCTGAGCGCCGGTGCCCGGCGAGGTCGTTTGAGCTGTCTCCATCGTGGGTGCTGGGGACCGAACTGCAGACCGAACCCCAAGGCTCTTATCCCCGCGAACCATCATCCGAAAATCCCCTCTGTTAACACATTTATTTATATTGCTTGGTCTGATAATAACAACATCAAGTCCACAACAGGACCTGCTCACTGAAAAAAAAAAAAAAAAAAGTGAGAACGAAATAAATTAATGAAATAAAAAACCCAAAAACCCTGGTTCCTCCCGAAAGGAACGCGGTCATCCTTGGTCAGAGCTGGGGTTCTAGGAGCAAGGAGTCGCCCCCGGCAGAGGGACGCGTCCACCAAGAGCGCCGCGCGCGCCACCCAGTGGGTACACGCACCAGCTGCCCGTCCACCCGGCCTCGGGATCAGTGCCCGGTCACTTGGGACTGAAGCGCAGAGCAAACTGGAGACACGTCGGGCGCGTCCGACCTGCTTCTCTGGGCTCGTGTTGCTCACTGAGTGGAAGAAGGAAAAGAAACCCGGGAAAAGCCAACAGACACAAACAAACGTCTGCTGAACTGTTCCGGACGGCGCGCGGCCGCGCCAACCTACGGCCGCGCCAACGTAACTGGGTGATGCGCCTGCGCGGTAGGATGGACTCGCTGGAAGGTCGTCACGGAATGGTGAGAGCAGGACCAATCCCAGGTCAGAGGAGAGACCCTTAGTCCTGGGAATGGAGCCGAGGGGAGGGAGTGAAGCCCACGGCTGGATGGTTCTGGAGAATGTGTCTTTACCAACTTCATCTTCCCCAGTGCAGATTCCTAGTCGCGTTCCTTGGGAGGACGTGGGCGCGCGGCCGGGACTCGCGAGGGTCAGCCCCGGTACCAGCCCATCTTCCGTTTCCTCTCCCTGCTTGCCACGCCCTCGGCAGACCCTGCTGTGCCCACCGCTCTCCAGACCCTGCGCAAGGATTTTCTGCGCAGTCTCCCGGGTCGCACTACCACCGACCGCAGCGGAGATCGCCCGGATACGGCACTGCTGAGCTGACGCTGGGGTTCCAAATGTCAGTGTGCTCAGCTCTGAGCCCTGGACTATCCGGTCATCGGCTGGAACTCCCCAACACCGGACGGAAAGAGACTGGGAATGAAGCCGTCCAAACCCTACGTGCTGGTGTGTGGGGCTCAGAGGCAAGTCGTTGTGGTTTCCGGGCAACTTGATTAATGGCCAGCCGCCTGCTTCATTTATTCATGGAATTGCAGAGTGATAGATCTAGATTAGACTTTAGGTGTGCAGCGCAAATCCAGAGTTTTCTGGGAAGCAGATGGAAGCCCAGAGAAGGAAACGCATTTACCCGGGGCGACATAACTTCAAGATTAGAGTCCAGGTGAGTGAATCGCCTTCCCGGTGGAGGGACACGTTGACTTTCCCGTATCATTTCAGCACCGTGCTGGGAGCCTAGCCTGGGGAAAATCTTGCTGTAGACCCAAACCGCTCCGATCAGCCTGGCAGCTGTGCAATTCCTAGGTGTGCAGGGCCAGTGTGGACAGGGCTGGGTGTCTCTCTCTCTCTCTCTCTCTCTCTCTCTCTCTCTTTTCCGAACATGGGTTCTTTGTGTAATAGCCTTCCCTGGTTGTCCTGGACTCACTGTGTAGACCAGGCTGGCCTGGAACTCACGAAGATCTGCTTTCCTCCGCCTCCCGAGTGCTGGGATTAAAGGCGTGTGGCGTCGTGACTGCCGATGCACAATTTTTTTGATTGAAATAGAATTGCAACCCTTTCTCTCCCCCTCCAGTGCCTCCCAGCCATCCCGCCTTGAGTCCCTCCCATGCCCCCCGCAAGCTGATAGGCTCTTAGGATCTTTGCATGCCCTCTTGAGGAATGTTTCCTGAGCACCGCAGAGGTACAGAATCTCTGCTGTGGACATGTCCTTCAGGGTGTGGCCTCCCACCATCTGTTGATATCTGCGTTATGCCATGTTGTGGTTTTCTGTCACGGTCTCCGCTTGCTGTAAAAAGAGGCTTTCTTGGGGGAGGGGTTACACTTCCTTCTGAGCACCTGAAGGTAGAAGCCGCAGAGAGAGGGCATGTACTGTTTGTCTCTCCGTCACGTCCCTCAATATAACCTTTCCTCGGTCTGTCCCTGTACCTGCACATTCCATGAATTTTTTTTTAACAGCTGAATAGTATTCTGCTGCGTATCGGTAAGACATCTCATTATCTCTTCATCTATCGAAGGATATTTAGGTTGTCTCCATATCCGGGCCACTGTGAATAGGGTGACAGTGAGTATTGTAGAGCAAGTATCTGTGGAATAGGACGTCAAATCTTTGGGAAAGCCATGCCAGGGAACAGCACAGCTGGTTTTCTGAGCATTCCCCCATACTGAGTTTTCAGGGTGGCTGTGCTGTTGTGCATTCCTGCCAGTTGTGAATGAGGATTCCATTTCTCTATAACTTTGCTAACATAGCCTTTGCTGTCAGTTGTTTTGTTGATCTTGAGGGCTAGGATTTTTTTTTTTTTTTTTTTTTTTTTTTTTTGCTAAGCTAGAAGTGGAAGGCCACAGAGTCCATGAGGCTCCTCAGCCCCTGGAGAGGAAAATGCGCCCCAGTGCCTCGGGAAGCCACCAGGACACAAACGGAGGTGAACTCAGCCTTAAGGATTTACTGCTTCAGGTCATGGCCTCTCTGGTTCTGGGACCTTTAGTTTTGTCTTACTAACTTTCTGGTTCTGAATCTGCCTTTGCAGTTTTTTGGCCCTGTGGGGACCTAGTCTGGAAAGGTGGGAGCTACAAAGACTCCACCACTACTGCTCACGGCACACAGATGTGTCTTCTGTTTAGCCTCATGAAAGGTGGTCTTAGCTCAACATGTTACTGACCGTGAACAGGGACCATGCCAAACTCTGCAGCAAGCATGTTTTGAGGTACATGAGGAGGATGGGGGCATGGTCCTATGAATGGGCAGGGAGGCAGTGGCCAGGCCGCCCCTCCCCCTTTCCCTGGCTCCCCTCAGCTCTTCTCTGCCATCTTGGCACGGAAACACCAGTCTCTGTGGAGGATGGGAGAGCTCAGTGGCTTGCCCTAGCTCTCAGTGTCTCAGGATAGCAGGTGCCGTATTGGCTGCCTCAGATTTTGCTACCAGAAGATTTAAGGGCTTTGTGAGTTTTCTCATCGGAATGTAACTCTTTTTCAGCTTCTGTTACTATTATTTTTTCTTGTGTGTCCATGTCTGTCTGTGCATGGGTATGAGTGCAGATGCCTGCGGAGTCCAGAAGAGGGCTTCCGGTCCCTCAGAAGTGCAGTGTCCAGGTGCTTGTGAGCTGCCTGACACGGGGCTGGGAATCCAGCTCTGGTCCTCTGGAAGAGAAGTGTGTGCTCTTAGCCCGTGAGCCGCCTTCCAGTACCAACCAGAAGCAGCTCTTCATTAACCGTGGCCACCATGGAAGATTAGACGCCTGCAGAGGTGAGGAGTGTTGGGGGGGAGCAAGTTCCAGAGGCATCTGAACCCTAAGATCACACTAGTGTTTCCTGAGGCCCAGGGGCCAACCTCTTCCCTCTGCACCTCTGGGCCATACCTTCCTTTGTTTGACTGAACTTTAAAATCCTCCCACAGCCTGGCACCTGAGAATGTCAACCGAAATCCGACCCCAGCTCCTTCTAGTCTATAATGCAGCCTGCCTTGATGAAGAACTCCTAGGATTGGCCACAGGGCTTCCGTTCTCTCTCTCTGGGGGTGTGTGTGTGTGTCCGTCTGTCTGTTTGCCTCTCTGCCTGTCTGTCTCTATCTCCCCAGCCCCCAGCCTCTGGAGTGTACACAGTGGCAAGGGAGGCCTCAGGACTCTTCTGGAGATGCTTTATTTTGTTTTATTTTTATAGTCTGGGCTTAGGCAAAGAATCTGGAAATTCCTTAATATCCAGTGTGGGTTTGGGTGAAAACATTTCGCTTGCTAGCTCTCTGCTATGGATCTGAAAGGCATGAGGCAGTCAGCCCCCAGGCCAGGCCGGATGGAGCAGCCCTACACCTCCAGAATGCTGCCTGTCACCCCTTGGCTGCTTGTCTTGTGCCAGGGCCTTATTCCTCTACCCATGCCTCCTCGACCAGCCACAGCTGGCCCCGAGACAGCAGCTGCTTGTCTCCTTCTGGGCTGGGGACACATCTGCGTGTAGCAGTGCCCAGATAGTTCCTGATTGCCTTCGCTGCTGACCATACAGGAACTGAGCAATTTCCCCAGCAGCCCCCGGGGAAAAAGCAATGGAATGTTCCTGTAGCCAGAGTCCGTACTGGCCAAGCAGCTCGTGGCTGGGTCTGTTTCTAGGAAGAGCGAGGCCAGAGTGTGTTCTTGGGCGAGCAGGGAGGCTCGGAGGGAGCCCACAGCTCTCTACCCAGGGCAAGCAGGGCAAGAGTATGAGGCTTGGTGATGCAATATGAACAAGCAGAGCTGGGAGGAAACAGAGAGGAGGCTTTGGGGGAGGTGCCTTCTTGGAGGGGTTTTGTTTATTCTTAATTCTCTTTGAAGTTAGGTCTCAAGTGGTATCCAGAGGGGAAAAACAGGAAAGAGAAAACATCAGAGGCATGAGGCAGATGATGGGTGCCTCCTTCCTCATGGCTTGCTCCATGCCCGACTCCATGCCAGAGAACTGGGTGCCAGGATCCTACACCCTCGGGGCTGCCAACTCATGACCATCAGGGCAGCATCTTACCAAGAGACAACAATGTTCCGCCAGGCAGGGACATGCTCTGTGGACCATTTCTGCTTGTTTTGTTTGTGTGGGGTTGAAGGGTGAGCCTTAGCACACTTGAGGTCAGAGGTCAGCTTGAAGCAGTTGCTTTTCTCTTTCCTTCTATCCCCCATGTTATAAGGATTGAGGTCAGGCCTGGCAGCAAGTGCCTTCAGGAGCTAAGCTGTCTCCCCCAGCCCTCTGTTGTGAAGTTGCGTTGCTCAGGCTGCCTCAAGTACCTGTACTCAACCAGTCCTCCCGCCCTAGCCTCTCAAGTATGAGATCATTTCTGTAGCTGTGGTGTCTAGTATAGAGCCTGGCACGCAGGACTTCCTCAATAAAGAATAGCCATGCACTGTTAGCATGTTATTCTGGGTCCTCGTTCTTTCGCAGACTAGAAGATGAACATTATAATTTCCATGCTGCAGAAGAGAAAGGGAAGGCATGGGTGTTACAAGTCCTCCTCAACACCAGAGAGCTTGACGTGGCTGAGCCGGGATTCAAACCAGGCAGGATGCTTTCAATACTCTCTTCCTGTTTGCTGCTCTCCCCTTACCCCCCCCAATATTCCCCCTCTCCCACTCTCTCTTTGTCTCTCTAGTTTTTGGTTTTTCTAGACAGGGTTTCTCTCTATAGCCTTGCCTGTCCAGGACTTGCTCTGTAGACCAGGCTGGCCTCAAACTCAGGTATCCACCTGCCTCTGCCTCCCAAGTTCTGGTATTAAAGGCGTGTGCTATCACTTGCCAGCAGCTCTGTAGATTCTTGAAAGAGAGAACAAAAGGAAGAAAAACTTGTAAGTCCCCAAACTGAAATTGTTACTGGACATCACTCAAATCCTATTCCCAGTTTTTACCAACTAAGGTCTAGGGAGAAGGCCCTTGGCATCAGCTCAGTGGCAGCGACATAGCTGAGGTTTAGGGCTCAACCTCATCCATCCAGTAAGCTGACATCACCTGGTTCGGTGGGAACCAGCTTTCTGCCCTTGCTCAGAAGCACCCTCTACCCACGGTAAGGTGGGCTATGTTGGGCACACTTGAGTTCCTTTCTGCTGGCCTTGGTAGCCCACCCTAGCAGGAAGGTGTTGAGGCTGGAGCTCCCTAGGAGGCGTCCCCCCAAAGGGAAGGTGCTGAGGCCAGCCCTCAGACATCAGGGCTTTGTCTGAGGTGCCCAGGCCTTCAGGGCCCGTGAAGCACAGCAGTGTCCACTGTAGACTTTCTGTGCGTGGGTCATTGCCGAAATTCCCAGGTCTTTGGTAACCTGAATACTTGACATTTTCAGGGTAATATTTTTCCCAAGGCATTTGTTCTGGGTCACTGATGTCTGGTACATGAGCTATCATTTTTGATTTGACATATTTAAACCTCATTTTTTCCCCTAGACAAGACAAATTGAATTTGTAGCTTCTCATATGGGGTTTTATGAAAAGATTGGTGCTGGGATGCCCTGGGTTCCCAGGCTGATGTCGTCTGATTGGCCATGACAGTCTTTTCCCACTTCAGGTATGAGGGAGTAATTGCAGCTACTCCAACTGGGAGAAGGTATGAGTGGGTTTTTCTCCTGAGGGGGGAAAACAAATCTTAGCAGATGGATGAGTGTCGGCCTTCGAGGTTCTCTCCACTGCCTGGAGGGCCCTTCCGGAATAGAAGCCTCACAGCACTGCACATCTTGACTGTCTACTGAGCTCTTCTCAAGGGCTGGGAGGGCAGGGCTGTCCTACGTGCCTGGGACAACGCCGGGAAGCCGAGCATGTGGTGGAGATTGGACACAAAAGAGGGGTTAGGTGGCAGTCTTCAGTGTGGGCAGCTCCTGTGTCAGCCTGGGCTTCCCACTCCAAACCAGACCTCTCCCCGCCCTCTGGGACCTATCCAGCTCGTCCCTTTCTGCTGGTGACAAAACCCTGGCTCTAGTCATGGCTCCTGGTTAGCCTACTTTCAGAAGAAGGGGGAGGGGTGGAGAGTTTCACAGCAGGGTGGACCCTGGGTGGTAGTCTTTGTGCTTGCAGGGAGGCCTGAGCTACAGTCCAGGCGTGTGGCGTGGCGTTGAGCTCAGGCTGACCTCTTCTCATGGCTCTGGTTGGCTCAGTGTTTGGGGTTTTATCCTCCTGAGCTATCAGAGTCTGTGCACTGCAGTAAGAACCGGAGCGAGGGACTTGGCCCTGACCAGCTCTGTGGCACTAAAATCGATTCTTGTTAGATAGACAAAGCCTCGAATAACTTACTCTTTGCCAATACTTTTCTGTTGCCCAAGGCTATACAGCTCTGTGACTTGTAATCGGTTGCTTAACCTCTCTGAGTCTGCTCATAGCTGTAGAAAATGAATATAATACAAGTTGCGTTCCTTCACCCGGGCTATTGTAGGGGATCAAAAGTAGTGACGTGTATTAAAGTCCTTTTTAGATGACAAGGTGCTGTTCTGCTGTAAGGGCCTCATAATAATTATCCTGGCTATCGTAGAGGGACAAGAATAGCTACTTCTTAGTAATACTGTAGCCATACAAACTCTGTTATGATGGATGAAGAAAAAAAAAAAGCCCATTTTCCCAGTGGAAGAGCGACCCCAGACAAAACAGACCAATAAATAACCCCAAATGAGAACAATGGGAATGGTTTACTATCAAGGCCCACATAGATATAGTCAACAAAAAAAGTGGTCTTCAGGGACAGCAAGGTGGCTCAGTGGGTAAAAGCACTTGCTACCAAACCTGACAACCTGAGTCCTGTCCCCTGGACCCACAGTAGAGGACAGAGCCCTGACTCCCTCAAACTGGCCTTTAGGTACTCACATACAGAGATAGAAACAAATAAATAAGTGTGACAGAAGTCTGAAACTGCTCTTCGTTATTACCAGAAATAGTTTTCAGAATCAAGAGCCTTGTTCGACTCTGTCCTAACTCTAGCATCAAACATTATTTTATTTTCTGAAACAGGGTCTCCCATAGCCCAGGGTCTCCTGATCTTCCTGTCTCTAGCTCAGACTGCAGGGTACCGGACCACGCCCAGCTCCAAACATCATTTATTTAATACAGTTTAACTGGAGAGCTGGCTTTGGTGTTGGGTGAAAGTAAAGGTCAGAGCGAGTGTCCACTGGCCCAGGAAGACACTCGGGCAGGGACCGCTCCCATCAAGCTGTGGCTTCTCCTTCCAATTGGAACTGACCTGGTTTGACCAACCAGAGAGCCACAGTCTCCAGGGTGGGGTGACAGGTTCAGCAGGGGGCAGGAAGTCCAAAGCGAGAGCCAGCCGAAGGAGTTGGCTGGCACAGCTGAGGACACGTTCTTTCTCGCCTGGAAAGCTGCCGAGGTGTGCGGTATATGCTTAGAGATGTTGGTTTCTCTTTGCATCTCCTAAGAGTGCAGCTCAGGTTGAGAGACACAGGGCTGAGAGGCGAAGAGCTTCCCACTGAGGTGGTTTCAGGGCAGAAGAGACAAGTTTTGCCACCTTGACCACGGTGGGTCTCCATCCCTCCACTAATGTGACCTAGATAATTCTTCACAGGCATCCCCAGAGGCTAACCCAGATGAGGTGAGCCCTCACAGAAATGCCCACAGGCCCACCTCCCAGGTTGACAGTATTAATCACTGTGTACAATAACCAGGTTCAAGACCGGCAAGCTTGAGTCATTCCAGTGTGCCATGGTGCACACAAGTTACCTGGCTGGTTGCCTGGTGCCTAGCCCTGAGATGAGGCGGAGGACTTGCCCTGAGTGGAAGGGCCCTACCAGGAATGGGCCTAAAATCCCACCTACCCGGGCGGCCTAGGTAGGAAGAGTTCAAGTTCAAGGACTTTCTGGAGGTATAGAGTGAGTTCAAGGTTGACCTTGGCGATTTAGCTAGGCTCTGCCTCGATAAAAAGTAAGAAGATTGCTGGGGGTGCAGCTGAGCATTGGAGAATTTGACCAGCATGTGTGGAGCCCCGGATTCAGTTCCCAGGACTTGGCATCTGGGGCAGAGCCCAGATGAGGAGGTGGCTGGAGGATGTTTTGTGTGAGCTGTTTGCTCTCTAAGAGAAGCAGCCAATTGTTCAAGGTGTCAAAGCCCCAGAAGAGAAAAGCCATGATTAATGCAGCCAGAGGCTGCTCATCCTCCTGCAGGCCAGTCTGGGCCTGTTCACAGGACAGTGGCTTCCCAGCAGCAAGAGAGGACAAGCCTGTGGGTACAAACACTTCTGTCCTCTGCCATGTCTTGTCCACCGTTGTCTTGGGGGACACAGCGTGCCATGTGTGCAAGCTCACAGCCAGTGCGGGAGGAGGCTAAGCCGGGAATGGAGCAGAGCTAGGAAAGGTCCTCTGTCTGAAACCATCACCGCAGCGACCCTCCGTTACCGTGGAGAGGTCCAGTCCTGGGTGCTGGCTGCGGCCTAGGGACAGCCCCCACCCACCTAGGGACTCCACTCTGTGACCTTGACTACACTGCAGGAAAGAATTTCAGGGTGGATTAGAACGAAACAGAGCTGTGCTTATTAAATAAAGATGAGAGTAAAAGCAAAAAAAAAAAAAAAATTTAAATGGAGGCAGAGAAGGCGAGGGAACACAGATAATAGTGAGTCAGACATTGTGGCGCATGTCTGTGATCCCGGCATTTGTGAAACGGAGGCTGGGAAATTATAAATCCAAAGCCAGTCTAGGTTATATAGCAGAACTCCGTCTGTAAATAAGGAAACAAACATATTTTCAAAAGAAAAGGATAATGCTGTACACCCAGGGGAAGGCTCGGTCAGCTTTCTTGGGAGTGATGCTAAATGGCTGACTAACCCCTCCATATGTGATTGGATAGGTGTTTTGTTTTGGCTTGGTTTATTTTGGTTGGGTTTGGTTTTATTATTATTATTATTATTATTATTTATTATAATTTATTCACTTTGTATCCTAGCTGTAGTCCCTTCCCTCATCCCCTCCCAATCCTGCCCTCCCCCAGTCTACTGATAAGGGGAGGACCTCCTCCCCTTCTACTTGATCCTAGTCTATCAGATCTCATCAGGACTAGCTGCATTGTCTTCCTGTGTGGCCTGGTAAGGCTGCACCCTCCCCCCAGGGGGAGGTGATCAAAGACCCAGCCACTGAGTCCATGTCAGAGACAGTCCCTGTTCCCCTTACTATGGAACCCACTTGGATACTGAACTGCCATGGGCTACATCTGTGCAGGGGTCTTAGGTTATCTCCATTCATGGTCCATGGTTGGAATATCAGTCTCAGAAAAGACCGCTGGACCTAGATTTTTTGGTTCTGTTGCTTTCCTTGTGGAGCTCCTGTTCCCTCCAGGTCTTTCTATCTCCCCCTTCTTTCATAAATTGTAGTATATTTACACGGTGGAATACTACTCAGCAATGAAAAACAAGGAAATCATGAAATTTGCAGGCAAATGGTGGGATCTAGAAAAGATCATCCTGAGTGAGGTATCCCAGAAGGAGAAAGACACACAGGGTATATACTCATAAGTGGATATCAGACATATAATATAGGATAAGCATACTAAACTCTGTACACCTAAAGAAGCTAAGCAAGAAGGAGGACCCTGGGTAAGACGATCAATCCTCACTCAGAAAGACAAATAGGATGGACATTGGAAGAGGGAGAAAACAGGAAACAGGACAGGAGCCTACGACAGAGGGCCTCTGAAAGACTCTAGCCAGCAGATATTGAAGCAGATGCTAAGACTCATAGCCAAACTTTGGGCAGAGTGTAGGGAATCTGGTTTTTGTTTTTTTGGGGTTTTTTTTTTTTGTTTTTTTTTTTTTTTTTTTTTTTTTGTTTTTTTTTTTGAGACAGGGTTTCTCTGTGTAGCCCTGGCTGTCCTGGACTTGCTATGTAGACCAGACTGGCCTTGAACTCACAGAGATCATCTGCCTCTGCCTCTGTGCTGGGATCATTGGTGTGCACGACCTCTCCCAGCTGATTATATAGGTTTTAAAGATAAAATGAAGGACAAGATTTTCAACTGTGGCCTGGGGGCAGAGCTCCAGGCCACGCTGCCCCGTTGACTTTCCCGGGGAGCTTTGGGCCTCCTGTCTGCAGCATCTCACAGCTGGCCGCCCCTATGCTGGATTTGCTAAATCCCTGTTTGGGTTCACTGTGTCCCATGCACTCTGACCCTCGGACATCGGCCGGGCGTGATGCTAAGTGTGGCTCACATCCTCCTCATGTTCTCAGGGTCTCTGCCCTCCGGTCTGCCGATCTTCCCGGGAACACAGGATGTGCTCGGCCGGCCAGGGACCCCCCCAGAACGTGTCTGCCTGGGAACCTCACCCCGAAGCACTGCAGCCTTGTGTCCTCCGTGTGCCTGTCACGGAGCGTCAGCGGTTGGTCCTGCTCGTCTCGGTCACCTGAGCTGGCGTCTGTGTTTCTCTGAAGCAGGGAAGCAAGGTGAGCCCTTGTCTCGGTCGCCGGGACAGAAGCAGCTCACGGAAGAAAGCGCTGAAGTGTGGGCTGGCTTCCCGTGTCAGAGGTGCAAGCTGGAGGCAGAGGGGGTTGCGGGGACACGGAGAATGGGCCTGGCACTGACAAAGCCACCTCCCACTTCTGTGTGTACCCGCTTCCCTTGCAGTTTTCTTACTTTGAGTTACTCCAGTAACAGAGCCTAGGCCAAAGTGTGAGTGTGTGTATAAGAGAGTGTGTATGTGTGTGTGTGTGTGAGTATGTGTGTGTGTGGGAGTATCCGGGTGTGAGCGTGTGTGTATGAGTGTATGTGGATTCTGGAACAGGAGGTGGGTTAGGAAAGTGTCCCTGGGAGGCAGGAGTGGGATGGGGGAGAGAGGCAGGAAGGAAGTGCCTTCTCTGTGGTTGCTGCATGCTACGTCAGTTCTGGGCGGACAGGACCGAGGGTGCTCCAGGGAGAGAAGCAAGCCGAGTGCTCACCCACGGGCACTACCCCGGTTTCCCGTCCCGGAGACATACTCCGGGTTCCGGTTGTGTGGGGCTGAGAGGGCTGTTGAGGGCAGAGCAGGGCTGCTGGGCCGCAGAGAGCTGCGCCCCGGTGTGCCAGGGCTCTGCAGCGTCTGCCACGGCTGTCTCGCCCTTCCTGCCTCGCTGGCTTGGTAAGGGTAAGAACAGCGACGGAACACGTTGCCCGCTTCCTGTGCCCAGCCACAGACCTCACGGCGTCCAGCACCTCATCACCAAACACGGGCGGCCTAAGCGGCACCATCTCCGTTGGCAGCTGGAGAGCGTGGGTGAGGCAGGGGCTGTGCCAGGGGCCCTATTGCTTTTCTTGGTGTTTCCCCTTGGTTCTACCCTCCCTAGTCTGAGAGGGTGATTCCCCAGGTAAGGAGGCCTGTGGGGCCGAGAGTGGCGATGCGCTGGGCCCTGGTGGATCTGTTGGCTGGAGAGCAGTAGACGTGGATGCTGATGTTAAAAGTCTCCAGTCAAGCGGGTGGTGGCAGTGCACGCTTATGTCAGCACTTGAGGCAGATCTCAGTGAGTTCCCGGCCAGCCTGGTCTATGTGGCACTTCTAGGACAGCCAAGGCTACATAGAGAGACTCTGTCTCATAAAACCAAGACCAAAATCTAAATGAATGAATGAAGAATGAATGAATGGAAGTAGTTTACAAGCTGGCCGTGAATTGCCCTAAACTTTCTCCAGAAGATTGTTGCTTGCTTCAGTGCAGAAAACCAGCTAATCTGGCCTTTTCTCATGAGACATGGAAGGGTGAAGACCTCCCTTTGAAGGTCCTTTGTGGCCGGTGTTGTTTGTAGTTTCTGCCACACGCTGGGCAGGTGTGAGCTACTGCCTTAGGGAGCTACACAGAATGCCTGTATTAGTTATTTTCTGTTGCTATGATAAAACACCACAACCAAAGGCAATTTAGGACTAGTTCAGCTTACAGTTCCAGAGAGCTAAGAAGCCATGAGGTAAGAATGGAGGCATGGCAGCGAGCAGCAGGCGGAGCAGCAGGCGCAGAAAGCTGGGCTTACACCTGGAACTCCACAGCTGGAAATGGTAAGACTTTATGTTTTCAAATATTGTCTTCACTGACAGAACAACACAGAGGGTAGACCAGCACCTCCGGGCCTTTGCTCTGGGGACCGCTGTTAGTGTGGATACTTTCCCAAGCCCTCTTGAGCCTTTCGGGCTCATGGCTGCTCAGAAACAAGATGGCCTTAACCTGTCCCAGCCACAGAGGACCTGGAGCAGCATCTCCAGGCTGGCAGGGTCACCTGAACCTTTCTAGCTGTCTGGGGGCAAGAATTTATCTTTGCACCCTGAGGCAGTGCCACCAGATGCCTTTCCCCCCAGGATGTCACCCCCAGCAATCCAGAGGATGGAGAGCCAGCATCTCCAATGACCTTTGCTTCCCTTGTGTGTGGTGATGGCTACAGGCCTGCTGAATCCGGGTATGGGCCCTGGGCTGCAGAATGACAGGTGGCTATAGCAGGAGGCCCAGGAGTGAGAGGCTGGGGTCAAGGACTTCCTCTGAAGCCAAGTTAGACACATAATGGAACTCAAGGGAGCTTAGGCTTCTATGGCAGGTATCTGGTGTGTGTGTGTGTAAATTATATAGTGGGGGCTTTGCTGGTTCATCTCTCATCTCCTCGTTCACATGGAGCTTCCGTGTCCTGAGTCCACAAGGGGAGTGCATGCCTCAGGCCTGGCTGAAGAGCCTCCTCCCAGTGGTCACTGTCACCACTGAATGAGAGAGAGGTGTCCATCTCCTGCCGTGATGGACTCCAAGGACCGCTCCAGCCCAGAGCTGTTGAAGGCCATCTTTGCAACCCCTGCGGGAGAGCGAGGCTGCCAGAGGAAGACGGAAGCGCAGGGAGAAGTGCTGGAGACAGACGTGGGCCTGGGGTTCTTGTCTTTGTGGGCTGAGATGCAGGGTCTCTTCTCTAAGGTGGCCGGCCTTGGCTTTCCAACACCAGCAGACATCTCTGAACTCTCAAGCGGCCCAAGGAGGCTGCTGAAGCCACATCTGTACCACCCTCTGCGGTCTGCGTTCTTTTGAGGAGATTGGGATCTGGTCCCCTCCCTCAAGTTGTATACAACTATGCGGCGGACCGGCGTGTCTCCCCAAGCTCATCTGTTGAAATCCTAATGCTCAGATTGGTGGTGTTGGGGGGCCAGGTCCAGGAGTGATTGGTTTGTAAGAGCTCCAGGAGGACCTCCACAGGGCCCCTCCTCTGTGTCTGCTGTGTGAGGGAACTGCACTGGGGTGGCTGTGAGATGGCCCTCCCCAGAGCTGACCATGTTGGGTCTGACCATGTTGGGTCTGACCATGTTGGGTCTGACCTTGGACATCCAGGCCCCAGAACTATGGAAAGAAGTTGCTCCCCCTCCCGGCCACGGCCCTCTGTTGTAGCAGCTGTAGGTTAACTGACGCCCTCTTGCACCCAGCAGACAGCTGACAAGCCTGTTGCTGACTGATGTGGAGGGAGGGAGGTTTGTGTAACTTCAGATGTTGTGGGTCCTTCCTGGCATCTCCTCTCCAGAGACACTGGCGACTTTTCTGGTAGAGAAATGGTCTTTTGAATTATGAAAATGGCGGTCTTTGATAGCCAGCCCCACAGTCCCTCTGGACAGGAGCTGAGCGGGTCAGGTCCTGCAGTGGCTGAAGAGATGACTGTTTGGGACTACCATAAGCCGGGTTCTTTTTTTTTTTTTTTTTCCAGCTCTGTGTGCCTGGCTGGTGTGCTGTTGGTCTGTGTGGTTTTTGTTTGATTGTTTGCTTGGGCTTTTGTTGTTGATACTTCTGACTTTGATTTTTAAAAAAATAACCTGGTGCTTCTCAAGGATGGTTTGCAGACCCACGGGCCTCTGGAGACTGTGCTCCTTGACCAGCCCTGGCCTGTAGGGGAATCCTTTCGCCTGAATAACTGGCTTCTGGCCGTGGCCAAGCCCGGGTGGAGCTGCCCCGGGTGAAGGCTGGACGCCAGCCAGGCCCTGGCCTGTCACACACAAACAGCTGTCTTGAAGCCCCCTCCACACCAGGAGACAGAAGACAAAGCACTAAGGCATCGTTTATTTATTTGAGTTTATAGAAGATAAACATCTGTTGTTATACATTTAAAAAGAAAACAAAGCCAAGCATTTTTGCATATAGGAGTTTTCACAGTCTGGCGATGAGCCAGACTGCAGGGTTTTCTGAGCAAAGGGACGGGGCAGTCCAGCTTGATGAAGTGGCTAAGGTGACATCGCACAGATCCACAGCGGTCTAACACTAGCCGCAGGCCTCGGCTCCAGACCGTGGCACTTGGATCTCCTCAGATACCAACTTCCGCGGCCCATACAGCCTTCTCCGTTCCCTTTCCATTCTTCTGTCAGCCCTAGTCTTTCTTTGTCGCTTCCTGGCCTTACTTCCCCTCTCCACACAGCAAGCTTCTGATAAACCAACGGCCTTCCAGCAGACCCACCTCCCTCGCCGCCTCCAAAATCCACCCCAGATTCCCCCCAAATCCTGATCCGGTTCCCCTCAGAGGGTGTCAGTTGGCTGGAGGGGCACACTTGGGGGCTGAGGATCTGGTTCTCTGAGTCTGGTCCTGCCACCTGGTTTTCATTACAGTTTTAGATATAGGCTACACATCTCTTAACAGAAAACCCAGCATCCAAAATGCTCCAAAATCAAAAGTTTTTTGAGTGATGACATGATGCCACGTGTAGAAAATTTCACACCGTGAAAACTCCTTTCATGCACATAACATTATTTAAAAAGCACTGAATAAGATTACCCTCAAGCCGCGTGTAGAGGGTTATGAAGTATAAATGAGTTTCATGTTTATAATTGGATCCCACCCCTAAGATACCTCATTATATATACTCGCATATACTAAGCCTGGAAAGACTAAAATCCAAAGCCCTTTTCTTATTTTCACGACCCCAGTTCTCCGTGTCAACAGGTTGTGCTACAGTAGCAGTGGGTGTGGTTTGCCTGGAAAGTGTGCAGACACTGTGGCGTGCAAGCAGGGCGGGCCTCTGCAGTGCGGCCCCAGCTCAGGTGGTTTCCCACCCGCTGAAGGCGGCCTTGCAGCTGTGTGGGGCTGCTGAGGTCAAGTGCCACCTTGGCATGCCGGTGAGTCGGGTCGTGCCGCGGCGACGCGGGCCACCCTGATTTTCAGGTTTATTTGGTGAGCTCTAGCCCACAGCACCAGTCAAGGCTGAGCACAAAGTCGCACTCAGTCTTTAGAGTATAGTTCAGATCAGGTTTTCTTGCTTCCTTCCGTCCGCCACTCAGTGGGATGGGGACGTAAGGGCCCAGGGTGGTGGAAAAACTCAGCCCTTTGGTTCTTCCTTCTGAACCTGACCTCCAGCCCGAAGGGCAATATTCTGGCAGCCTGGCCTGGGGCCCTGGCACTTCCTCAGCAGTGCCGGCCCAAGGCTCAGGACCATCTGCTAAATAATTTCTCATTCCCACTGGAACGAACTCCCAGCGGGAGCCACAGGATGGGTGGGAAACGTGGTTTTACTTTGGATCAGCCAATCGGAGGAGAAGCACAGACTGACGTGCAAACACCTGCGGGGCAGTGCCCGATGGAGAGCCCCTCTGGGAGAGCAACCCTGAACAACTTTGGAGGGCCACGCCAGGGACCCTTTGGGATCGCTGTCTCAATGCAGGACTGCCACGTCCTGAGCTCAGCAATATGCCAGCAAATGAAGCTTTAGCCCCCTCGAAGGGTGCTTGGTACACCTCACATGTCCCTGAAAGAGCCAACTCCTTTGTTCTTTTCACAAAATCACACTAGGTGGCTACAGGAGGTGAGTCAATTCCCTCACCCTTTCAGAGAAGCCTACCATGTGTTTTTTTCAGAGAACACATTCTGGATCCTTCCCCCTCCCTCCAACACGTTCCCTACCCTCAGGTGTAGATACATATCACACTTGACAAAATTTACCTTTGATGACAACCTAGCCTGCGCACCAGGCACTGCCACTGCAAAGGTGTTTGCACAAAGTCAGTCATGATAGAAACAAAACCAGTCACCAGAGGGTGACTTGAGAGCCACCTCCGCTGGCTCTCGCTAGGAGGGCCCCAACCTTCCAGTCACTCAAAATAGGTTTGCCTCAGGCAGACCTATCAATGGGATTGGAAACAGCACCCCAGGAGCCCCCCTAACACTGGCCTGACCCCAAAGCCTGAAATAGCTGATGCTTTGCTTCAAATCCATCCAAAGTAAAATGTAGAAGAGAGAGAAGTGCTTCCAATGTGTACTGCTTGGGAGTTTCCAGCTGTGTCCATGCAGCCTTCATGGTGCTCCTGAAGACTGAGACACTCCAAACGCTCTACCCTCCCCTTCCTCACATCCCCTGGGCCACAGGGAAGCACAGGGAGGGGTGGAGCTGGGAGGGACAGGGCAGCTCTTATCTATACTTGCTTTAGAACTAGAGAGAATCACCCCTGCCTCCTCCCAGTGCTCATGGAGTTCCGTGTGTCTCTAGTCAAGCGTTGTGGAGTCATGCCTTTGGAAGGGTGATTAGAGGAGTGAGAGAAACAGACAGAGTCCCAGAAGAGGGATGTGCACACATGAATCTCCTGAAGACACATGGAGGCCGAGGTTTCCTCCCTCACCGTGCTCTGTGGGAGGCTGGTGCTCCTCCAAAGCTCAGCATTCAGGGCTCAGGTCCAGCTGTTGAAGAATATCCTGCAGAGCCCCCTGCAGCCTGCTCAGAGCCACCACCTCTGTGGAGTAGAGTGAGGCTTCCAGGACGCCGTCCAGGCTCTCCGGCTTCTGCAGGCCACTGGTCGGAGGCAGGGAGCAGCTCTTGGAGGAGGCCAGCAGGTGGAGAAGGTCTCGGAGGTTCTCTAGGTCGTTGGATATTTGCAGCACATTCGGGGAAGGCAGGCTGTTCAGGATGTGTTGGTAGACCGCGAGCGTGTGGTCCATCTTGGACAGAGTCAGGATGGGGTGAAGCCCAGGAATGAAGTCCAGACCAGTAACCCTCTGCTTGGCGGACACAGAGTGCTGTGTGGGAGGAAGAGGAACAATGGGAGCTCAGCAGGCAGACCCATCTCCAAATCCCTGCATCCCGTCAGCGAGCCGGGGCTGCCTCCCTCTTTCTCCACCTTCCGGGTCCAGGCCTGTGTTTCCTGTGGCCAGCAGAGGCTGAGCCACCCTGCCCTTCACTGCTGCTCTCTCCAAACGTCATCTGTGAAGAACCAGCCATGGCTCTCTAGTTCTTAAGTTCCCTCTAGCCTTCTACCCTATATCAGACCTCTCCCTCCTAGTCATATTCTCATGTTCTTCCTCGTTGGGGTCAGAGTCGGGCCCCCCACTCTGTGACTGCAGTTAGCAGGAAGGACTTTCCCCACCCCATTGGCTTTCTCTCATTGCTACCTACATTTGAGTAGTTGGGTCTCCAGTGTGCAGCCCTGATGGCTATTTTTGAAAGATGATGACAATTATCCCCGTGGATGTACAAGCCTTTTATTTTAAGATATCTCACTTCTCCTGGGCTGCTGAGGCCATGGTTAAACATCCATATTTGCCAGGAGACATGGAAATCTCCAAATGGCTCCACCAGAGCGTGTTTCACTATATCTGGTTTAAGCCTCAGAACAACCTGCTGGATCCCATACAGAGTTACCATTTTCAAGGTGGTAAAACCAAGTCCTAAAAACACTAAGGGACTTGCTTAAGCTCTTACAGATGGAAAGCAGATGTGGGGAGAGACATGCAGCACAGAGACATCTGGGGAAATGGCTGAAGATCTAGGCGGCTGGGCCTCAGAGAAAGACCATGGTGGTCATGGACAGCTGTTAGCAGCTGCAGAGAGGGCTGGCTGTGAGGGCTAAGGCTTGCTTTCCGTGGGACTGTGAAAGGAGAGCGAGCAATAGGCAGGAAAGCCTAATGATCCTCCTGCCTAATGGAGATACTGATGGAAATCTGGTCCCTGTCAGTGGGACTCCATGACACTTAGGGTTTCCTATGGTCCCGATACTAGAGTTCAGGGAGTAGTTTCAGGTAGGAAGGAGAATGAGAGAGAGGCAGTAATGGAGGGCTAATGAAAAAGGGAGCTAGTGGTCTGGGAGCAGGGAGGAACCCAGGTTCTCCCTGCCTGATGTGTGCCTTACAGGCTCAGCTAGCCACTGAGGGCTGGGTTTTCTGTAGCAGGGTAAAAATGAACCTAGGTGGCCTTATAATGGCACAGAACCTTACGGCTTCTTAATGGGAGTATATGACAAAGGTAAGTCCCTTAAGGTGGCTTAGAATTGGAGCCCTGTGACACAGGCAACACAGTTGAGCAGCCCAGGTGCCAGATTTAGAATTGGAACCACTCGGCTCTGGCTTCCAGCAGGCAGCGGGGTCAAGAAACCAGAAGTAATGAGCACCCTAGACTTATAGCTCCTCAGCTTCCAGGAGGCACCTGGCATCAGAAAGCACTCCAGGTGTGTCTCAGACTCTCTGGTTCTAGCCCGACTTTTCCATCATCCCAAGTCTCCCTACCGTGTGAGAAATGTCATTGATCCTGGTGACGATGGTCTTGATGAGGGTTTTCGTGTCATCCTGGACTTTCTGGATAGGCACGGATTGAACATAGGCCAGACAGGACCAAATCCACAGGAAGTAGCACAGCGGTTTCAACCACATTTTCCTCCCTAGGATCATCTTCTGAGGCCTGGAGAGAAAGCATGACACTGTTCACAAGCCCAGTGTGAACACATCCATCGGTCTCGCTGACAACCTGCTGTAGGATGTGGGTGGGTAAAATTTGCTTTCTTCCCTTCTCAAAGTCAAAGACCATTCATTATGGAACCTAGACTAATGAAGTGCGGACCTTGGGAATAAAGCCACAGGGGTGTGTCCAGTAGATTGTGGAGCAGTACTTGCCAAATGGACTTGGTGATGATGGGGCCTTTATCACACACTTCAAGGGGAAGAGAACAAGGTCTTAAGGTCTAGGTTGCGTGTAGTTGTTTGCTCTCTGCCTAACTTCAGGTATATCACACCACCACTCAAAGCTCCACCTTTCTGCCCGTAATCTACCTGTCTTCCAGCTTTTATGAAGATCAAATTAGCTAATGCATTTGGAGGAGTTGGGAGGTGCCCCTTTCACTACGAGGGACCCAGGGCTGCCTTGACCTTCCTGCTGCTATGTCTGTTGAGGCCTTTATTACTGATTTATAAGTTCCGTCCTCTCCCAGTGGGAACCTGAATCCAAGCGGCCTTTCTCCACCAGGCAGACACAGCACATCAAGGATGGACGATACTTCCTACCCTCCAGGGTCTCCGTGTCACAGGAGAGAGAGACAAGCAAGTAGGCTCCAACCAGTGCGGGAAGATGGAGCTTCACAAGACATCGCTAGAAGACCGGAGGGGGTTGCCTCGGCCTGTGCTGAAGACTGAAGAGGGGCTGGGAAATAGAACACAGTAGCCCCAAGTGGCCGGAATTGCAAAGGAGTGGAGGCAGGAAAGAATACAGCACATTCACCTAGAATGCTGGAGCTTTCAGGCCTGGAACCGTGCGTTTCTAAATTAACATTATGCGATTCTTGATTAAGAAACACAGGTTTGATGAGGTGCTTGGGACAAACAGGTAATGACGATAAATGTGTGCGAGCCTGTAGCTGGTGATCCGTGCTGGAAGTGTGTGTGTGGGCTTGAATAATAAAGATATTCATGAATATTAGAGTGGAGAGTGTGGGGATGACAGAAACGCTAACTTCTCTCGTTTTCTGTTCTTCCTCATCTGGGTCTTGGGAACAGGTAATGCCGTTTTCATCCATTGGTGGTGATATTCGTATAACTCACCTTCTGGCAGTACAGCAAAACGAGCAATCTGCTTATATTTTATTTATAATGCTTGCTTAAAGGTACACTCTTTTTAATCTGTGTTTTACAGAAGAGAAAACAAATGAGGCCGGGAAAGATGAGCCAACTTTTCCAAAGTCAAAAAAGTTAAATCACAGGCTGGAGTGTGCGAAGGGCAGTCCGAAGTACAACATGCCCCATCCCCCATCCACAGCTTCGCTTTCCGAGGTTGCAGCTGCCCATGGCCATCTGTGACCGAAAATATTAAATGGAAAATTCCAGAAATGAGTAATCTATAAGCTCTCAAAGACAACGGCCATATACTGAATAGTACTGTGACGTCTTGCACTGTGTCATTCTGCCCTTCCTGGGTGTGAATCAGCCCTCATCCGGGTGTCCACCCTGGACCTATTACTCGCCTCTGAGTCACTTAGCTGCTTGGTTATCGGATCAACTGTCGTGGAATCACAGTGTTTACTTCTGCTAACCTTTATTTAACTTAATAGTGGCCCTAAAGCAGGGAGTGTGGTCAGGGGAGGCATGGACATGAAGAGACGAGCTTGAGATCTCTGGGTCCGAGCTCCGAGGCTCGTGAGGCACAAATGAGCAGAAGTGGCTTGGTGTCCTCACGGGTTTCTGGAGTCGACTGGAAGTCACAGAGCATACTCTCCCTGGATCTGTGGTGTTGCTAACGTAAATCCTCTGTTTAGCTCCCCGAAACCCCAATGAAGGAAGCAAGTATAATGTCAGGCCCCAGGCTTTAACTGCAGGCTCTGTTTTTTGTTGTTTGTTTTCTGTGGGTCTCTGGGCAGCATAGTTAATTTCCCAAAGCATCCGGTCCTATCAATAAAATGGAAGTGATACTAGCATTGGCCCTGAAGGGTAAGGGAGATGAATTTTTTTATAACCCTGCCTATCTTGGCTTGTGTCTGGCTCATGGTTGAGGGAGTAAACGCCAGCCACTTAAAAATTGTAGTAATTACTGGGCAGAAGCTGGAATGCTCGGGGCGGCAGCACCTGCAGCTGACTGGGTCGAGCCCTTGGTCCACTGCCTCCCACAGCCATCCCAACCACCTGGCACACGTGGCTTTCCCCTGCAGCACAAGGCTGTGGCACTCATTTCTAAGATGTCTGTTGGTGACACCTCCTCCCTCCCAAGATTTACTGCCAGATTAACCATGGTCGTATCATAGCTGTTTTCACATAATGGCCGCCCTGTGCTGTTGGAATGGGCAAGCAGGTTTACAAGGCCTCTCTCAGCCATGGGTGCTGGCAGTAAATTACAGGGCTTTGAAAACATGGGATGGAGACGCTGTTGCTGGGTAAGCAAGCCTAAGCCGATAGGCCAGGCTTCTGGGACATGCGTCAGGGGTGACAGAGAAGCGGCCACAGCTCCACCTGAAATCAAAGTCGTGGTGAGAACAGTGCCCTCACAGCGCGCACACACATCAGCATACATAACCGTGTCGCGGAGGCTGCAGTTACTCCCACTGTCTTACTTTCCTTTCTCTCCCAGTTGAAGATGCTCCCAAGTCCTAAGGGAACTGTGTGACCCTGGCAGGCAGCTACCACACTTGCCAGCCTCTGCCGTCGGGTGCAGCCAGACAGCCAAAGCTGGCGGATGAAGTAGAAGGAACTTGTTGAAATGTGGCAGCTCTCAGCATTGTCTACAGTGGCCCATGCATACCTCTAATTTTAGCACCTGTGAGGCTGAGGCAGGAGGATTTCTTATAAATTCAAGGCCAGCCTGGGCTACAGAGTAAAACCTTGTATTAAAATTCATTGATTGAATAATTAATTAATTAAACAAATAAATAAACAAAGCAAGCTAGTAAAATTAAAGAGCGAAACAGCGTCCTGTTTTAAGAATGCACGTCGTTGAGGGATGAGGGACAGCTGAGTAGAGCATCTCACCTGACAGCTCCTCTGCAGGCTGCCTGCCCTCCCCTGCCATCTAGGCCACATCAAGCCTCGCCTCCATTGTGATGCCCTGGCAGGGCACTGGAGAGGCAGCTCCAGGCAGTGACTCCGGAAAACAGGCTCAAGACTGGTGCAAGAGGCGTGGGGGCTGCGCCATCAGCCCACCGGCTTCCCCTGTCTGATCTCACAGATCTGAGCGGCCCCCGGTTGGGTTATTTTTCAACTACATTCCTCCTGGGCAGTTCCACGCTCCCACCTTCCACCTTGTCCTTCCCTGCAGACCAGAGCACACCCTAACCCCTCCGCCACGCCCACACACTCAGGTGTGAGCCCCCTCCCCCTCCTCCCATCCAGGGGATAAGCCAGACGCTTCAGGACAAAGTGGGTGGGGTTGGGTTCGGTGGCTGCTTCCCTGGATCCAGCCTGGAAGCAGCAGTGCCTTGGCCAGGCCTGCCCACCGCCTCTATGTAGGAATGGGGGAAGTGCGGCAATTGGGGGGCACGGGGTGACAGAGGCATCGCCGGCCAAGGCTGCCGTCCTTGAGCTCAGCCTAGCTCCTCCTGGCTGGCCATACCAGAGATTAGCAAGAGGCATAGTCTCTTCTTTCATTTCTTCTTCGGCCATCAAATTTTTATAGAATTTTCTTTTCTGATAGTTTTAGGTATGCTCCCATGAATTAAATTCAGATAACGTTTGCCTAAGGAGCACATGAAAATATCTGGGAAATGTAAATCAAAACCTCCGTGAGATATCACCTCACTTCAGAATGGCTTTTGTCAAGAAGACAGAAGATAGCAGATTCTGGGAGCAGGGCGTGGAGAGAGCGTGTGCTCATCCATTGCTAATGAGGCTGCAAATGAGCACATCTCCACAGCCCTTTGGAAAACCATGGAGATGCCTCTAAAAACTAAAAACAAAACTGCCCTGTGATCCAGCAACCCCTTCCTAGCCACCTACCCAGAGAGAAGCCAGTATGTCAAAGAGATGTTTTGCTTCCATGTTTATAGCCAAGATATGAGATCAATCTAAGTACCCACTGAGGTAGGGATGAATAGATTCAATGTGCTGCGTAGCCACGACGGAATAGTATTCGCCATAAATGAATGAAATACTGTCACCATCGCCACATGAATGGGACTGGAGCACGTTATGCTGATCCCAGAGCACAGCGAAGAGAAAAACAGTTCTCAGAACATCAGAGGAGAGTGTGTGTGTGGGCGGGGGGGGGGGGGGGGGGGCTGAGCCGCGGTCGTGTGGGTGAGGGGGCGGCGGGGGGGGCGGGGAGGTGGTGGCTGCTGCTGAGCATAGGGCCTGGCAGACGGGGAAGTGGGGCTTCTTTTAAAATGTCCTTGTAGTCAGGAGAGCACGCTGCTCGCTAATCCAGAGGATCGGGGTTCAGCCTCAGCACCCATGTCCCGGCTCACAGCTGCGTGCGACTGCGCACCCAGGAAGATCCACAGGAAGATCAACGGGGTCTACAGGAAGATCCAGCTTCCGAGAGCACCTGACACTCTCTCTCTCCCCCTCTCTCCCCATCCTCTTCTCTTAAAAATAACAAAAGCGGGTTTTTTAAAATTACATTTGTTTCTTTAAATCTTTTTTAAATCTTTTTTTTTTTTACATCTATTGAGTGTGTGCCTGTGTGTACCTGGCCCACGCTTTATCCACTGAGACATCTCTTCTGCCTTCTCAATACTGACCTTACATTAGCTGTTTTGAGTTGTCTGATTAACTATGGTCCACAGCTATCTTACTGAACTGCAGAGTATCAGAAAGGACTTGCCCTGGGATGGCAAGGTGGCTCATGGATAAAGTCATTTACTAGCAAGACTGGTGACCTGCATTCTATCCCGGATGCTAATGCTGGACCCACTGGCTTTCTTCTGACCTTCCCATGCGCTCTGTGGCACTCGTGTGCCTACAACTCCCCCCTCAATAGACAAACAAACCAATCAACAAGGGCTGGTGAGCTGTCTCAGAAGGTGAAGGCACTTTCTCCCAGGCCTGATGAGCTCAGTTCCCACAACCCAAAGGGTTGGTTCCTGCAAGTTGTCTTCTGACTTCCACACGTGTGCCACGGCACTCTTGCTGGCGCGAGCGCGCGCGCGCACACACACACACACACACACACACACACACACGCACACATTTTTTTTTAAAGATTTGCCCTTGCTGCAAGTGAGGCTCATGGGGACTGCAGTTCGCTCTTCAAATGTTGGCCACAGTATGCAATCTGAAAATCACTAAGCTTAGCAGGAGCAATTTTCTCCTCTCTGCAACCAAAGGCCTTGCTTGAGAAATCATGCTGACATTCTTAGCTGGTAGGCACAGTGTGGGTGAGGGGGTTATATTCTTTTCTTTCCCCCCAGGGAAAGCAAATAGATTTCAACTCCTGCGTCAACTCTGATCAATTTTCAGTGGCCCCTGGAGCATTGTCGTAGGGAGATCTGGAGCCCCTGCCACAGGCAGAGAGAGAGGGTGCCACAATCCCTTAGCGACACCCGCACCCGGTCCCCAGTCTACCGAGGGCCTGACGCCGAGCAGGTGTTTATTTAGTTGTTATTGAGTGGATAAGCATTCCCCATCCTCCCTCTCCACTGGCTGACCAGGCTGACCTGTCCCTAAGGTAGCTCCCACCTGAAAATCATATTTCTTTGTTTTGAGATGCTTCCACGTAGCCCAGACTGGCCTTGAGCTCACCGTGCAGTCCTCGATGGCCTTGAACTCTTGCTGCTCCTGCCTCCGCCTCCCTCGGGCTGAGATTACAGACATAGCCTGCCATTTTAGAATCTACGTTTATCACAGGGGAATGCCTGAGAAGCTGTCTTGAAAGGCCTCTGTGCCCAGCCTCCTCTTCCTCCAGCACTTTGGATTCCCTTCACCTCTCTTCTTTGCCCCGAGCTGCGTCAGAGCTCTGACTTCCAGCTTCCTGAGCTCCATGCCGACGGCCATTCCTAGTGACTCTCCACCACAGACCGCTCAGTGAGCCCATCCTGTGCCAGCACTCTGGATGCCCTGTCTTTGCCCGGGGACCCAGGCCGAGCTCCTGCTGCCTGCTGGGTGGCTTCCTGCAAAGCTCTGTGCTCCCGAGTGCACGCACGCTGAGCACAGGTGCCGACTGAGCCTGTGGCTTAGGTGAAATGTCAGCTAGGACAGTGATTGTGGATTCCCAGTGCTCACAGACAGCAGGAGAGATGGGAGTCTGCGCTTTGCTGTGGAGCAGGGCATGTCTGCTGTCACGCAGGGGACAAGGGCAAGGCTGCCCCGTGTATCTGCCTTTCTGTAGAACCTAGCCTCTGCGTTTCCGAGAGGCAACTGTGGAGAAAGGAGAATTTTAAGGCTGTGTCCACAGGCTAGAGTGCTCAGGGATGCACACCCCACAGGAAGGCGGTGTGCCCTGGGGCCCTGCTCTGCCTCCCTGTCCCCCATGTGCCTGGAGGGGGTTGCAGGCTGGGGTGCAATGACCGATGCTGTCTTCCCAGGCAGCCATCTCTGCATCCCACATGGCTCACTCAGACACGCCAGGCATCTGCCTGGGGCCGATGGACAAGAATTCATCGCAACTTCCCTGGCTCTGTCCTTGGCCCTCTGAGCTTTTTCCTGGAACATGGGGGGGAGGAAAATATTTCCCCACATACCAAGAAGAGCTTGTTATTTGGGGTATAAAATGTACCGAGTATGAGAGGGTTGCTTCTTCAGCCAACATGGACATCCTCCCCTCCGCCCGGAGGCCTAGAGTGCAGGAGGTGGGGCGCCTCCCTTCATGCCCCAGTGACACATGACAACGAGGAGAAAGAGCCGCTCTTAGACCTTCCTCCTCTGAAGTGCGCTTCTACACGCGGTACAGACCAGAAAAGGGCTGGAAACGCCCCCTCAGCCCGGCCGGCCACTGCCCACCAGGTCCTCCACCACTGAAAGCCCATGCCCACCTTGCAAAGGGCACCGAGGGAGCCTGTGCTCCTGGGATGGTGAAGTCCTGCCCTATCCCCCCGCTCCCGAGTGCCGTGCTTCCAGCAGAAGCGACTCAAGCGCCCTGCCCTCTCCCAGGCGGCATGCCACGTGAAGCAGCACGGTTTCTGACCAGATTTAAGGAACCGCTTTTCCCAGGAAGACACAGGCGTGTGTGGGCACCACACCACAGTCCGTCCTGGAGGAACCCCATCCAGAAAGAAAGCAGAAGGAGGGGTGTGTTGGGGCCTCGGGCTGCAGCGTGTATTTAACCTCCTTGGGTTGGGTAGAAATGCTGACAGTGGAAAAACCGTGCGGGGTACAGGCCTCCCCACGACCTGCTGCTCTGTTCCCCGGAGGCAGTCCATGAGGAAGGTACTTACGTGGCTTTGGGGGCAGAGGTAGTGAGTTCTGCCCTCTCCCCATTTTTCGCGGCGGTGCGATTGGGTTCTTTCTGACAGTTTCCGTACCCACCTCCCCTCACCAGTGGTTCTAGTACTGGGTAGGCCTCCTTCTCAGTCAAGACCCTCCCTGGAAAATGAATTCTTAACAGCAAAGTGAGGCTGTTCCTGGCTGCAGGGGCCCGGAAAGCTGGTCGCTGCACCCCTGCGTGTCCAGCCTTGTTCTTTCCGTGACCCGCGTGGGATCTTTTCATCTCAGTTCCCCAACCAGCTCAAGGCTGCAGGCCAAACACAGCCTCGGAGCCCCAACTGGCTCTGCAAGAACCGACGGGTGCCCTGCGGGCACAGGCCGACCCAGCCAAGGCCCCTCCGCTCCCGCCGCCTTCCTCTGTCCAGAACCTCACCGCAAAGCTACTTAGCTCAGCTCCAAGCCGTGCGCACTGCCTCCCTCTTGCCTCAGTTTCTCCGAGTCCGAGAGTTGGGTGCGGTGCTGCGGTGTGCCCAGGACTGGAGGAGCAGAGAGGAGCGCGCCAGGGGTCTTACCTTGCAGCTGCTGGCTCGGGGACTCCTCTGCAGCCCCATGCCTCTCCGCCCCTCTTATAGCTGCCCAGCGCCACTTGCGCAACTGCCCGGCCAGCCCGGGGGCCCTGCGAGTGCCAACTCCCGCCCCGCCCCTCGGGGCAGCGACGGTGCGGGCGGTGGCCTGGTGCTCCAAGCACCGGCTGGGGCGCCTCAGAGAGAGGACCTCAGCCGCGCCCTCAAGTGCAAGTTTGGGGGCGCTTAGTACGAGACAGCAATCCTCCAGGTCGAGCTAGCAGCCCCCGCGCAGTGGCGGCTCAAGGACCGTCCCCCGGGCGCCTCCAGCACCGAGGCGAGCGCCGGGCGGCTGGCTACCGGCTTGGGGTCAGGGAGGCCAGCGAGAAGGACTGCGCCCTTCCGACGGCGCTGCAAACCTGCTCACAGGGGGAGCCAGGTCCCACGCTCAGGGACCTTTGGCGCTCGTCATTATGACACAGAACGCACCTGCTTTGAAGGTTGCAAGGGCATTCAGGGATGCTCTGGACCAGTGAGGGGGCAGGGGACAGGGGCCTGTCCCCGACCAAACAGCATTTTCTTTATTAGGGCGGGGGCATCCCTGGGTTCCGGTGGGAGCAAACAGGCTTGGGGGAGCTCAGCCCCTTGTCTTAGACCCCCAGCTGTTAAGGATTAGAGAAGCCAGCGTTCCTCCTCTGGATTTGGGGCACTGTGTGTGCGCGGGGTGGGGTGGGGTACTTTATTTTTAAACTTGAGAAAATACATTTGTGGCGACGACGTGGCTCAGTGTGTGTCCTGGGGCGAGCACCGCGTCGCACCTGAGACCTCCTAGCGGAAGCGTGCTCCCCAAAGGCAACGGGTTCCGTGAGGCGACAGCTTCCTTTGTTCTTCGCCAAACGTATAAATCATAATGTGCAATGCAAAAAATCACAATATACAAATGCAAATCAAAATAGCTTTGATTTATTCTTTGACAATCCCTTACGTGCAAACAATGTACACTGATCATACGCACCCCGGCTCCCCTCTATCCCCCAAACACTCCCAACCCATCACCCCCTGCTGCTTTCCTGCCCTAGTGCTGCGGGTTGGAATGCTGGCTGATCTTGGCCTGGCACGGGTTGGCACAGGGAGCAGTAAGTTCATGAGAGCAATGGCCACATCACGCTCAGAAGGTGGCATTTGGCACTGCTCTTCCTCGTCCTCCAACTCCTGCATTCTTTTCGGCCCCTCTTTGGGAATGTTCCCGGGGTGTGGGGAGGAGAAGCTGGTGTTGACAGCCCACTGGGGCTCAGCACTCATTCTCAGCACTAACCGGTTATGGCCACCGCAGAGAGAGGCTTCGCTGGCTAAGGCCGAGCCCAGCCTTCACCTATGGGTGGACAGCAATACTTAGAAGGCAGTTTGGCAACATTACCCCTCTAAGCTATGGGCTTTTAACCAGACTGACAGGATCAGCCATCAATCCCGTTCTGGGAAGCAGGCCTCAAATCCAATCCCAAAGCTATCGGCTCCGCCATCACCAGTGTCTGGCTTCTGCGTTGGTGGTTGTGTCTTCCCTGGCAAGGCAGGGTGGCACGCAGGGCCCCCAGTGGGAAGGACCACTGATGCGGTTCCCTCCTAGCCACCCGCACAGCCCCCACCAGTAAACTGGCCAGCAAGGAGGACGTCTTCAGGTCAGTCCAGCTGGGCTTTTCTATGTCCTACAACCAAAGCATGTTGTGTTTTCAGCAATGGGAACTTACTGTCCAGCCAATATAGAAGCTGAGTTGTTCGGGAGACCTTCCTGCTCAATGACTTATAGGGAGCTACCTCAAGCCTGACACTATGATTTTTGTTTAATAACCCATGTCTTCTTGGTTTAACACACACACATTTATATTTTAAAGATTTATTTATTTTATTACCACAGTGCTCTGCCTGTAGGCCAGAAGAGGGCACCAGATCTCATTACAGATGACTGTGAGCCACCGTGTGGTGGCTGGGAATTGAACTCAGGTCCTCTGGAAGAGCAACCAGTGTTCTTAACCTCTGAGCCACCTCTCCAGCCCCTAACACATATTTTTAAATGAAAATGTCTAACACAATAGTGAAAAAAAATATGTAATGAACTTTACTTAATACCGAGGTATAATAATTATTATTTTCCATATTTTAGCTTCAGCTTTTAAAAATTACTTTAAAGCAAACTGCAGACACCGTGACATTGTTATACCCCTAAATACTTGGGTACTTACTAAAGACTAAGCTTTTAATGTGACCATACAATCCTGTCAAACCACAGCAATTCTTTTAGATCATGGAAGCATACATGATGCTCACCCCCAGTGGCTCAGAGTTGTCTTATGAAACTGCTTTGTCTGAACTGCTTGTTTCATTCCTAGTAAGTATTTACTTCTTGGTGCCAAGTGTGTGCTCTCCCTCTGAACTGCAGTCCCATTCTCTGTCAGTAATTATTGAAGAAAATAAAGAAATAAGGACCAGAAAGAGAAAATTAAAACATGTATGTGTGTGTGGAGAACTCTGGGGGTCCTATGGAAGTGTTGGAGGAAAGATGGGAGGACCTGGAGGGGTCAGGAACCTCACAAGAAGACCGACAGCGACAACTAACCCAGTCCCATGGGGCTTACAGAGACTGAGACATCAACTAAGGAGCATGCATGGTCTGGACCTCGGCCCCCTGCACACAGTAGCCAGCAGGCAGCTTGGTCTTCATATGGGGCTCCTGATGAGTGGGGGGGGGGCTGTTTCTAACATGGACTCTGTTGCCTGATCTTGGATCATTTCCCCCTGGCAAGGCTGCCTCGCCTGGCCTCAGGGGATGAAGATATGCTCTGTCCTGATGTGACTTGATGTGCTGGGGAGGGTTGGTATGGGGGAAGGGGACTCCCCTTTTCTGGGGAGGAAGGGAGAGGGGAAGGGGGAAGGAGTGAAAGTGGGGAGACTGGGAGGAGCGTAGGGAGGGGAAGCCCTCGGGATGTAAAGTAAATAAACTAATGTGAAAAAAATTTTTAAATGTATGTGTGGAAATCATAAAGCATTGGCATTAGCATTGGCTTAGAAATTGATTGCCACCAAGAAACGGGAAAAACGCTGAATGTCCAGCTCGGGGAATTGGTAAGATTATTGACAAGCAATCCTAGTGCAATATACAGACTCTTCAAGTTATGTCGTAAGATAATATTCATGATGCAGTAAAATTGCATTTTTAAATGGCAATGGATAAGATTTCAAAATCAGCAAAGCATGGTGCCTTAACCCAGCCCTTGGGGGTGGGGAGCAGAGGAAGGTGGGTCTCTGTGATCTCAAGGCCAGCATGGGCGACACAGTAACTTCCAGGATGGCGGGGACAACATAGTTTGACCTTGTCCTCAAAAATTTTACAGAATGGCACGTTTCCTGATCACGCATGAGCAGGTACACACTTTTACACTGAGACATAATGTATGCTGGGAGTGCAATTAGGAAGGAAATTTGGCTTTTTACCTCTTTTCTGAGCTTTTCAGATCTTAAAAATAGCCATAAAGACTACTTGGGAAAGAGGGAACAGGGGGCAGCAGGGCATATGTGACTACGAGCAAGATACACACATGTATGAGCCACAGGGAGCTCATTGCTCTGTGCAGTTAGTGTGTGTCCACAGCAGACAGTCCACCTGTCCTCAGGACCGAGCTGGACCCCGGGCCTTGGGCATGCCTGGTGTGGCCTCCAAGGACCCCAGCCCCAGCCCTCGAGTTACTTCCTAAAGAGAAATCTTTTCTCCCTATGGGGATGCGTTAACTTCATCTGTTTGTCTATAGGCTACAGCACTCACATGTAACCAAGCTTTCCTTGTCCCCAACATCTTTGTCACTTTGCTCCAGCAGGCTTAGCTCATCTGTAGGGTTGCCGGCCTCAGGCTAAGCCATCCCAGGACCACCGAGGGGAACTGCTGCCTACACCCAAAGAGTGAGCGCGGTGGCACACACCTGCAGTCCCAGCCATGAAAGGAGAAGGCAAGAGGACCAGAGGCTCATCTTCGCTGCACGCAGGCTGCATAAGATCCAATCTTAAAAGAATAAAATAAAATAACAAGGAAAGAAAGAAATGACACCTAACACCGAAAACCTGGATGAGAGTATTTCTTTTTCGATATTTTTTTCTTTTTTATGTGGTGCTGGGATTTCAGCCCAGGGCCGAGTGCGTGGTACATACAGAGGAACCCCAGGCCTGAGCTGCACGCCCAGGCCCTGTCAGTTTTATCCTGTTGTGTTTTGATTTTTGTTTTTTTTAGGGTTTTGTTTGTTTGTTTGTTTTTCAAGACAAGGTCTCTCTGTGTAGCCCTGGTTGTCTTGGAACTCGCTGTGTAGACCAGCCTGGCCTCCATCTCAGAGGTCCACCTGCCTCTGCCTCTGCAGTGCTGATTTAAAAGTCAGCGCCACCACCACCTGGTCCCTTTTGGGTCTCACTAAGTTGGCCAGTCTTGTCTTGAACTCTCAGCCTTCCTGCCTTAGCTTCTGAGGAGCTTGAATTACAATTGCCACTATAGCCGGCTTTAAATAAAAATTCCAAAGGGGCAGAATACCTTCCCCTAAGTCTACCCTTCTAAGTCACTGTAACCTGTTTTCACTGTACTTTTTCTGGGTTATTGTTTTACCTTCCACCTATATATTTTCTTTAAAAAACATTCATACCAATTCCTGCTACTACTCCTAATCTTGTCTTTAAATTCCTATATTTTGGAAATGTTTAAATCTCTGTAATACATTTACAAAAAACATTAAAATATTTTCACATTCCCGTCATCCATTTTCAACCATTGCTAATCTTTTTTGCTTCCCTTAATATATCTAGAATATAATTTCTGTCTGCTGTGCATGGGCCTGAGACTTTCTTTTTAAAGCCGGTGTGTTTTCCATTTTACAGATGCGCCATAATCTACCTAACCACATTGTTACATACGTAATGTAATTAATACATTTAAATATACTTGTTTGATCCCTGTGTGGGTGTGGGTATATCTGCCGGAGAAATTCTGATAAGTAGAATTATCAGTCAAAGAGTATGCGCATTCAAAATAGAAATATATTGCCAAGTTACATTCCTTAGAGATTCTACCAATTTGCATATGCAATTGACTGCAAATAACAGTGGTTTAGGCATTAAGGATATTGAGTTATCACTCCTACCCAGAAGCCCCAAGGAAAGCAGGTGCAGCTTCCTGCGGTAGCTTCATTGTGAATTCTTTGATGTTGTTTTCTCGTGTCCTTGTGCTTCTAGCCTCAGTGTTGCAAAGACAACGCCGTCCGGCCCTCACACCAGGAGGCAAGGTGGAGTAGAAGGCAGTCTGCTTTCTCTCCTTGAAACACTTAAAGTCCATCCTGAGTGAGGTAACCGACACCCAGAGAGACACATGTGGTATGTATTCACTTGTAAGCAGATATTAGCCGTATAATACAGAATAACCATACTACAATCCACAGACCTAAAGAAGTAACAAGGAGGACCCTGGGGAGGATGCTTAATTCTCATTCAGAAGGACAAACAGAAAAGACACCGGACATGGTTGGAGAGAGGGAACAGGGCAGGGCCTCCCATAGATGTCCTCTCACAAACTCCAACCAGCAGAGGATCAAAGCAGAGGCTGAGACAGCCAAACTTTGGGGAGAGTGTAGAGAGACTTATGGATGAGTAGGGGGCAGGGGATAGAAGGGCCTGGAGGGGACAGGAGCTCCACAAGAAGACCATAGAACCAACAAATCTGGGCCCAGAGAGTCCTGTGGAGACCTATGCACCAACCAAGGACTATGCATGGAGAGGACCTAGACCCCCTGCTTAGATGTAGCCCATAGGCAGCTCAGTCTCCAAGTGGGTTCCCTAGTAAGGGGAGCAGTAGCTGTTGCTGACAGGGACTCTGTTGCCTCCTCCTTGGTCATGTCCCCTTTGTGGGAGGCCTTGCCAGACCACAGAGGAAGAGTATGCAGGCAGTCCTGATGAGATTTGATAGTCTGGGGTTAGTTGGTAAGGGAGGAGTTAGGTCACTCATGGCTCCAGGCCTCAGCTTTTTCTCACTTTCTCTAGTTCTGCCTGAGGCCTTTGTTCAATTGCATTTTTTTAGTTTCCTCCAAAACCAGTTCCCACTTCATTGTGTTCTACTTGGGTGACTTGAGCTGGGGTTTGAGCTTCCAACAGACCTTCTTAGTGGAAGGGGACAGTTGATGGCAACCAAGCTTTGTCCTACTCAGCTTGTCCTTTCTTAGGGAGGGTCTTCTCTTGTCCTCCCAAGGGAGGACTCCAGTGAGGCCTAGCTTGTGAAAACCCAGGGCTGCCAGCATGCTAACGCCACTCCCCCCTCTTCACTTGGAGTGGGGCTAAGGAGGCAAGACTTGGGATTCATGAAGAGGCTGGGATTCTTAGTGGGCTCATGCCATCGCAGGAAAGAAGGCCCACAGTACTCAGAAAAATTAGAGTTAACAGAAAGCGCCGGCATTGGAGGCCAAGGAGTTAATTAGAGAGCAAATGACAAGAGAACAAAGGAAGTTGGGGGAAGGCAGGCAACAAAAGCAAAGGATGCATCCAGGGAGATGAAAAGGGCTGAATATTGCAGGCACTGTCAGCCAGTGGGGACACCTGGAAGTAAAAGAGGAGATTCCTGTGCTCAGACCATCGTTCTGGAAGGGAAATATGGGAACAATTGCTGGGGATGAGACCCTAAAATCAAGATGACAAATCATGAAGAATTGTTTGTTCTCCCTTTTTTTTTTTTTTTTTTTTTTACTCAGAAGAGAGAAGAGAGGTCTACTTTGGTTGACTGGCTCCACCAAAGCTCACGTTCAAGATGAGCCCCATTGTGAGAAGACACCAGGCAGGTCACGTGAGAGGTGAGCTATGAGAGGATTGAAGCCTGAATGTGGCATCTGAAAAGCTTTCAGAACGGCAAGCTGAACAATCTTTTATTCTTTGCAATTACTATGGATCCAGGCATCATCAGGAAAGCGTGAGCAATTTCTCCTGAAGCCAGAATTGTGAGGACCAGCAGGACTAAACCTATGGAACGTTCTGTGATCCACAAGGTTTTGCACAAACTAGCCTACAATGGAAGGAATGAAATAGGGAATGGGGATGGGGATTTGCTGGTGTGAACAACAGACAGGAGTTTGAGGAAGCCACAGGATGCTGCCAGCTCACACAAGGTTAAGAGAAAAGTCTCCAGGAACAAAGCAAGAACAGTCATTTTTTTCTCCCTTTTGTTGTTTAATTTCCTCCTCCCTCCCCCCAAAAAACACACTCATGTTCATTGCAGAAGTTAGAAAAAAACAGGGAAGCAAGCTGCCAGCAAAATCATCCAAAGTCCCACCGTGCTGAGACTGCCCAGCTTGTGTGTCCTTCGACAAGCCTTGGTTTGGTAGCAGCGATGTCTTCTTTGCTCTGTATCCAGTCTTGAGGCATCGAGGGAGGAACAAAAACCAAGAGAGCTGCAGCAGCCTCCCATCTGAGCTGCACACTGGGTCAGCCTTTGCTGTTAGAGCACACACAGTTGCCAAGCACTTGTTTGGGAAGATGTTCCGGGGAGGCCGCAGGAAGCCTTCCTTGAGCCCTCCTGGAAGTCTGGGGCATCCCCAGCCTCACAGGCACCCACTGACGGATGAGCTGCCAGCCCCGGAAGGGAAAGCAGGCTGCAAGTCCCCGGGGTACAAGTCCCCGGGAATGTAAAATGTCCCCAGCTCTATACTGGGTTCCATTTGCTCCCATAAACATGAAGGATGTAGTTCATATCCTGAAGGAATTCAGCACTCCTGGGGAAAAACATCACCATGGAAACAAGACCAGAAAGAGGTTGTTAGCCATGGCGTTGAGGACAGATCTGGAGCCACACTGCCCGGGTTGGCTCTTGGCTCCTCCACCTATTGGTACACGACTTGGGGGGAGCCGCTTCGAGCTGTCTTCCTCCCTGGTCTGTAATGGGGGCGCGGCAGGAGCACCTGTGGTGCTATGAGCTCATTTGTGTTATTACAAGTGAAGCGCTCTGTAAGAGTTAATTATTCATCAGAGCAGGAGAGTTGGAGGCACGGCACAGCCAGCGGGGAAGGTATGTGCCCGCTCAGCAGAGCTGAACTCGGCGGCCACGAAAGTCCGTCCTTCCTACTTTTCGCAACCATCAGTTCTGGTTTGTCCCATTATGGTCTGTTATGGAGCTGAGGAGTCAGAAGATCTGTCTGCCCAGGGCTGAGGCTGCCAAGCACATTTCTTCCGAAGCTTGGTTACATAAGTGGGGTTGCTGTGTGACCCCTGGGGCGGGTGGGTATGGCCAAGCAGCTGGCCCAGCAGCAAGGAGCTGCTCTCTCCGGCTAAAAGCCTACTGCTGGGCGTGGCTCCCAGTGCCGATGGTATAAGAACAATATGCTCTGCATATATTGTTGTTCTGTATGTGCCCGGGAGAGTGATTTAAAAAGTAAGGTGTCTGCTATTCTGATATGCAAGTAAAGAGCATCCAGAGAATTCAAATTTCTGATAATTGCACCACCCTGAATCACAAATATTTTATATTCTTGACCCATAATTTCTCTCTTGTCTTGTGTGTATATATTTTCTGTCAGAAAGGGATCATACGCTGCAGAATATTTGCAATTGTCTCGGGTTTCTTCCTGTGCCTTTAAATATCTTTCCATGGTGGAATTTACGACACCTGCATTGTGCCAATGTGCCATACATTATTTAGCCAACCCTTTCAGTTGAAACTTGAGGACATTTCCAATGATCTTCTTTTCCGCCCATAAACAAGTCTCTCCCGCACAGCCCTGCAGATAAATCTCCGCAGATATCTGTGCTTATTTCTTTACAGCCATTTCTAAAAGCCATCCAACAGGCGTCACAGTTCTGGAGCTTTGTATGCTTATTGCTAGAGCTCTCTGGAAGGGGCTCTCCAGGAATGGCTTTTCTACCCAAGGTCCTGCAGAGGCCCAGATAAGCCACATGTGGGGAACTGGGCGCCACACAGGTCACCAAGCACCTTGGAAATCCTTGCATTGCTGTGCTGGCTAATTTTATGCCAACTTGACACAGCTGAAGGCATCTGAGAGGCAGGAAACTCAGCTGAGGAAATGCCTTCCGAAGACTGAGCTATAGGCAGGCCTGGAGGGTGTTTTTCTCTCTCTTTCTTTCTTTCTTTCTTTCTTTCTTTCTTTCTTTCTTTCTTTCTTCCTTCCTTCCTTCCTTCCTTCCTTCCTTCCTTCCTTCCTTCCTTTCTTTCTTTCTTCCTTCCTTCCTTTCTTCCTTTCTTTCTTCCTTTCTTTGTTATTACGATTTATTCACTTTGTGTCCCAGCTGTAGCCCCCTCCCAACTCCACCCTCCCTTTCTCATCTCCTCCCATGCCCCTCCCCTAGTCCACTGATAGGGGAGGTCCTCCTCCCCTTCCATCTGACCCTAGCCTATCAGGTCTCACCAGGACTGGCTGCAATGTCTTTCTCTGTGGCCTGGCAAGGCTGCTCCCTCCTCAGGTGGAGGTGGTCAAAGAGCCAGCCATTGAGTTCATGTCAGAGACAGCCCCTGCTCCCCTTTACTAGGGGACCCACTTGGAGACTGAGCTGCCATGGGCTACATCTGTGCAGGTCTAGGTTATCTCCATGTATGGTCCTTGGTTAGAGTATTGGTTTTTGCAAAGACCCCTATACCTAGATTTTTTGGTTCTGTTGATCTCCTTGTGGAGCTTCAGTCCCTTCCAGGTCTTTCTATCTCCCCCTTCTTTCATAGGCGTCCTTGTCCCTCAACAGAAGAATGGATACAGAAATCGTGGTATGTTTACACAATAGAATACTAGTCAGCATTAAAAACAAGGATATCATGAATTTGTAGGCAAATGGTAGGATCTAGAAAAGATCATCCTGAGTGAGGTATCCCAGAAGCAGAAAGACACACACAGTATATACTCACTTATGAGTGGATACTAGACCTATAAGATAGGATAAACATACTGAAATCTGTTCACCTAAAGAAGCTAATTAAGAAGGAGGATCCTGGGTAAGACGATCAATCCTCACTCAGAAAGACAAATGGGATGGGCATTGGAAGGAGAAAACAGGAAACAGGACAGGAGCCTACCACAGAGGGCCTCTGAAAGACTCTACCCAGCAGGCTAATGAAGCAGATGCTAAGGCTCCACTTTGGGCAGAGTGGAGGGAGTTTTTAAATCAGTGATTGATGGGGAGGGCCCAGGCATGATGGGTGGGGCTGCCCTGGGCTGGTGGTCCTGGGTTCTCTAAGAAAGCAGGCTGAGCAAGCCAGTAAGCAGAGCCCTCCATGGCCTCTACATCGGCTCCTGCCTCCAGGTTCCTGTGCTGCTTGGGTTCTTGTTTGGTTTCCCTCAGTGGACTATGATTCAGGATCTGTTAGCCAGAGAAAGCCTTTCCTCCTCAAGTTGCTTTTGGCCACAGTGTTTCTGTCTAAGACAATTGCTAGGCAGAGTGGCCGGGACAAAGAAAATGGCAGAATGCGGTCAGTCTTTGAGCAGCCGGATATTTAGCTGCCCCTTGAAGGAGCCAGGTGGGACCTGCCCCCAAAGACCAAATAGAACTGCTCGGCCAATGGTACATGGAGCACCCTTTCTGGAGCACTTCGAACAATGTGTACGGAATGCCTAAAAGAGTCACCCCTCTAGAGCAAAGATGTCACCTCTAGAAATATCCTTGAAAGTTGCCCAAGGTCTCCAGGAAGCAACCCTTGCCTGCCTCACATCCTGGGCTTCTTGCATTGAGGACATTTTCTGCCCCGTTCCTCTCTGCCCTCCTCAGTGCACACTTCCCGTACTAGCTCCCCTAGCCAGCCCTCCCTGAGCCCCAGCGGAGCATCTTCTGCCTGTTGGCATCAGTTACAGTCACCTGAACACCTAACCAGCGCTTCTGAGGGCAGACAGGCAGGAGCCGCAGCTATTTTGTTACCTTGCTCCACACCTGTCAGAAGACGCCTCGTCAGGCGCAGATGCAGAAGGGAGGGAGGGGGTTACTGATTCAGGCACACCCTGTGGTGTCGTGAGCCTGACCCCTCTGCAGGTATGAGCTGCGAATGGTGCTCTCCTCAGACTGGCAATAGCAGCGCTCTCCACCCCACTTTTCAAAAACAGCAATCTAAAGCAGCACTGAGCATGTGGAGGCTGGAAAAGGGAAGGGGTGTGGCGAAAGGCACTCGGTAGGTCTGGCATCCTTGGTTTGTGAGATCAAGTCCTAGTCTCGGTTCTCCAGTTAAATGGCTTCCTGCATACACTACGGTAAAATGTGATTTGTCTGTGCTAGGCTCCAGCACAGGGCCTTTTTCTTTGTGGCAGGGACTCCTGTCTCAGATTGACCTCAGACTCACTATGAAGTCGATGATGACCTTGAACCCCTGAGTCTCCCTCCTCTACCTCCCAAGTGCTGGGATTATAGGTGTGTGCCATCACGCCTGACAGGACTTTCAATATATGCTATGAGTTCCCCTAGTGAGTTTTGGAGAGGATTTAATTAACTCTAATTTGATTCAAAGGAGCTGGCCTCCGGAGACAGGAGTTTATGAGATAAGGAGAGACCCCAGCAGAGTGACACCTGCCAAAGAAGCAGGGCGGGATCTCTTCCACGCTTCCAGAAGCAGCACTTCTGCATTAATAAGAAATGGGTTTTTATTGATAGTAGAGTTAATTACTGATGGTAAATTTGCCCTTTTTCCAAAGAAAGAATGATGAAGATGTTAACCCACACTGTACCAGAGGAGGAAGCCAGCTGCAGGCTGGCTTCAAGGTGGATGATTCTCATAGTCAAAGTGATAAAGGGTGGGGGCTCACAGCTGTCAATTGATTCACTCAAAGTTGTTCCCAGTTTGAGCCTCAGGCAGTCTGGGCAGTCAGGGCTTTTCTCCTGTCCCAGGAGATGCCCTTACCCTGGGCATCATTTAAGGCAGAGACTCTCGGAGACGGCTTGTTCATTAGCCTGTATCTCTTTAAGCTTCCTAGGGGTCCAAATGCAGACAGTGTTAAGAATTAAAGTCTACGGGCTCAAACCAAATCGCCAGCCCACCCCAACCGATCAGGACAGAGTTCAGGGTGACGTGGGACCCCACTGGGCTGTAGAGAGTGAGGATGAAGGAGCCATCAACACTTTGTAGCCCAGTTTGCCCAGGTGCCGAATGCCCAAAAGAACTCCATCCTGCTGTTAAGGGAATTAAGCGTTTCCAGCAAATCCACCGGAACATTAGCCTGACATAATATTTCTTTGTAGAAAGGGAAAACAAAACCAAAGTACACTTTAATCTTTGCCCATAAAAAATGACTTTTAAAAAACTGTCACAAATGGTCCCACATGAATGAGTTTCCCCATGGGCACAAAGACAAGTTAGGATATAGAAAATTGAGTCTGTGAACCTCTGCTGTGGGCTGATGACACTCGGGCTCTGAATGCAGAGGGACAAGAAATGGTGAAGGGAAAACAAGCGAATTTTAACAGTCATGGTGTAATGGCCACCTGGAGGAGAGCAGGGCAAGAGCTGTGAGGAAGCTGACTGGAGGGCTGGGGGCTGGGGCAGAGATGGCTTCGGCTGGTTCTTCCCAGTCCAACTCTTTACCCAACTGACCTTGGCCTGGCTTGCATGGCCCTCCCCTCGTCTCTCTCCCATCCTCCCCTGCCTCTCTTTCTGAAGGGCCTGGGAGGACCCTGCTCATCCTTTGGATAGGGTTCCACGGGACTCATTGGGGGATTGGAATTAAAAACAAACATCTTTCCAGCTCGGGAAATGTCCCACACAGGAAGGGGAGAAAGAAAATAATTTACTGGCTAAGAAAATGGAGCGGTGGAGCCAACGTTGCGAGTCCGCTGAGACACAGACGCTGGGAGCCCCACTTTCAGCCCACTCTGAACACAACCTTAGCACCGTCAGCAAGGAGTCCTCAGGCCGCACCTGTCATCGTTGGCCACACAGGTACCCAGAGCGCTCTGGCCATGGGGGTGAGGTGCTAGCTGTGCTTCCTAACTGATTTCTTCTCCTTGCCGGGCCATCAAGTTTTCCATCACTGATCCACACCTCTGACCAGGCCTAAGCTTCATATCTCTTTCATCCATAACTGAGTTTCTTTCACCCTAAAACTGGGAGTTGAAGTGCCATCTTGCTTGGTGATTACACTTAGAGGGAATAATCTCCAGGTCTCTGAGAAAGAGCCCTAGGTGGGAGGTAGGAAGGGGTTTATTGAACTCCCTCTCTCTCTTTCTTTCTTTTGTGTGTGTGTGTGTGTGTGTGTTGTGATGTGCTCTTGTACACATGTGTGGAGGGGGCAGAGGGTGACTTTAGGCGTCTCCCGTCGTCGTCCCCTTCCTTCCTTTCTTCGACAGGCGCGCTCCCTGAACCTACAGCTTCTGGTTTCGGCGAGCGTTGAGGACCGCCTATCTGCACCTCCGCCCAGCACTGGGCTTGCCAGCGAACACCACAATGCTACTCTTTTAGGGGGTGCTGTGTCCGAGCTCAGGTACTCACATTTATACAGCAAGCATTTTACCCCTGGAGCCGCTCCTCAGCTCCTTCCCGAGTCTCTAAACAAATGTGTACACATTGCAACGAGGTAACAAGAGCAAAAAGAGAGGGCTTTTTCTTTGGTTATTTGCTCACTTTGTGGCCCAGGTTAGCTCTCCAGGTCTCTGTCCTCCTGCCTGGGCCTCCTCTATGCTGGGGTTCTGGTGTGTACCACCCCATTTGTTTCTTCCATTATTTAAGACTCGTATTTCTCCTGTGCGTTTGTTCTTACAGAATTCAGCTTTGGCCTTCATGCATGTCCTGCCAGAGAAGGACAGGAATGTCTGGCCGGGGGCAGTGGTTGGCTGGCCTGATTGTAAATAAGATCCAAGGAGCAGAGTTAAGTGGAATCCGATCTTGAGACTTTGGGAGGTGGCAAGGAAAACATGGAAGTGCCTTGGGGAGTACAGAAAGTTTCAGGATTGGGCTGGGATATTAGAATTGGTGGGGGGACCACCCAGCCCTCAGAGCACAGTGATGAGTTCTCCTGTTCTCCTGCATCTGCCCTGGGTCTCACTGCCCTGCTTTCTGCCCTCAGTACATACTCTGGTGTCACCTCTCTGCCCCCTGTCTGCTAGAGGATGCCGGGCTGGCTGGTGGCTTTCTGCTGCGGCCTCTGCTTCCTGTGTCTCCCCAGCACAGCTCATGGCTTCTGCTCCACTCCAATTAGACTCTAACCTACTAGAAGCTGCAGCCAATTCTGTGAAAAGTCCAAATCTTTAGGGACTTCTAAGATTAACCTTTGCTGTTAAGCGCTCTCAAAAGAAAAAAAAAAGCAAAATGAGAAAAGGCATTGGAGTGGGGGTGGGTGAGGGTAGCAAAGCTCGGGTCAGCGGCTGTTTGATCTCCACATGTTCTGAGCATTCATATCTCAAACAATCAGGGCACAGCTAACCGGCAAGGCACAAGAGGGGTGCTGAGATCTGTGTGGGATGAGCTTGCTGGCCCCGGCGGTACTGGGTGGGCTGGGGCTAGAGGTGGTGAGAATCTGTACTGAGACACGAGGCTACGGCAGCTCCGTGCTAGTGAATTCCAAGTGCTTTGAAGGTTTGGTGTGTGCTTGTGAGCGTGTGGCATGTGCCACTTACCTGCTTTCTGTCTGTACGTGTGTATCACAGGCTCACATGTGAACCGACACGCCTTCGGAAGGTCAGACAATAGCTTGGAGGAGTCGGTTCTCTACCTTGTAGGGCTTAGGGAGTGAACTTGCGGTTAGGTTTGCTGTCAAGTGTCTTTACAAGCTGAGCCATCTCACTGACCCCTCCCCCACTCACTTCCATTAGTAAATTGAGGGCGCGAGCCTATGTCTCTGCATGTTCATCGTGGTGGTTGGAATGATGATGGCCATCATAGGCTCAAAAATTTTGAGTACTTGGGCTGGGAGTGGTGGCTCATGCCCTCAATCCCAGCACTTAGGAGGCAGAGGCAGGTGAATCTTTGTGAGTTCGAGGCCAGCCTGGTCTACAGAGTGAGTTCCAGGACAGCCAGGGCTCTCACTCTCTCTCCTCTCTTCCTCTTCCCCTCTCCCTCCCTCTCCTTCTTCCTCCCTTCTCTCTCCCTCTCTCTCTCTCTCTGCTTCTTTGTGGACAGATGTGAGCTCCCGGCAACTGCTCCAGCTCCGTTCCTGCCTGCTGCCCCCACCATCATGGCCACAGACGCACCCTTTGAGGTTGTAAGCAAGCCCCAAACTAAATAACTTATCTTGTAAGTTGCTTTGGTCGTGGTGTCGCTTCACCATGCTAGAAAAGTAACTGAGACCTCATCGCTCTCCAGGAGAGCCCCACACATACCTCTTCTTTACACAGGCAGAGGGGACATGCCCATCACCCTGTGCCTGGAATGCCGGGGCCAAGGCCAAGCAAGTGGTTCTGTGTTCTAGGCAGTGTCAGAAGGGGAGGGACACTGAAGCTGGGGTGATAGGTGACAGGGCATGAGCCACACACTCCCTTTCCACACTCTATGGCCAGAGGAGTGGGCCTTATCTATTACTTTCTCTCCCGGCCCAGAGCCTGGCAAGTGGGAGCCGGAAGTAGCTTCCCTTGCACACACTCTGTATACAGAAGGCCTCTTTGCCCAGAGTGCCTTTGTTTTTTCTTATCTAGATAAAACTGTGCATTCTTCCTGGTGTCACCTCCTGGAGGAAGCCTTCCCAGTTCCTCAGGGCTCTGTGAACCCTGGGTACAGCGCTATGACAGAACTAGCCACGGCCTGTTCCAACCCCTCCAGGGTCCCATTCAATAGACTGACAAATCTGGAGGAGCAGCTGGAATGTTTCCTGAAAACCTGGAGGATTTGTCAGCCGGAATGTTTCTTCCTGGGTTTCCACCCCCTCGTGCAGCTCTCGGCAGAAAGTGGGTGTCGGGGAAGGGGTGGGGAAAGCACCCCACACGCTCAGGCCTTTCTCCATTCACTAAGCACACTTTGCTTGTATTGCCTTCACAGCACCTCGGCTCAGCCAGAGAGGCAGGTGTCAGGGGCTTACAGGTGGGTAGAAACCGTGGCTATGGTTTGAGCCAAGCGGCTACGCTATGGCTCAGGTGAACTTTGCCTTATTTAACACTAACATCTCAATCTCTGGGTGCTAAGACGGTGCTAGAAGGGGGCCTGACAAGATGGCTCAGACGATTGCTGCTAAGCCTGATGACCTGAGTTCAAATCTAGAACTCAGCTCGTAGGAGAGAGCTGTCACATACACATCGTGTGTGTGTGTGTGTGTGTGTGTGTGTGTGTGTGTGTGTGTGTGTGT
>NW_026590663.1:7970117-7979674 GCF_907164565.1 Psammomys obesus | reverse complement strand
TGTGTGTGTGTGTGTGTGTGTGTGTGTGTGTGTGTGTGTGTGTGTGTATTAGGGAGTGGTAAGTTTGCAGAAATGGATAGAGGGTAGCAGGACTTGGTATCTGGTTGCTCTGTGAAGTCTTGGCTCCACTCTCTCCTCTATGCTTAGGTCCAGGCCTCTGCTCCACAATTCCGGGTAAATGCAGAAGTCACAGGGGACACACCCTCACCTTAACACATCTATAAAGACGCTCATAGGTAAACTTGGCTTTGCCATTAGATTACAAGTTTGACCTCGGCAGGGTACGCCGGAGACACAGGGCAGCTGTTCCTGTCTGAGTCTGAAGGGACGCTCCCGTAGGGCTTCTCTTCCGAGGGTCACGCTTGCTTTGTTTGGCTTTTGCTTGTTCATCTGTTCCATTCAGACTGGATTCGGCCCACCCACATGGTAAAGGACAATCTGCTTGCTTAAAGCCAGATGATTGAAACGTTAATCTCACTATGAAAACACTCAGAACAATGTTTGACCAACTGTCTGGACACCACGGCCAACTGAAGTTAGCCACTGCAGTAAGGGTCCCTGGATTCTTTCCAGGACCCAGGGAATCCGAATACTCCGTCAGCTGTCCTCACAACAGAACAAGGCATCAAGGACGGCGTGTGGGTTTGTGTGCTGGTACGTTCACTGATAGGAAATTACTAGCAACAGCATCTAATTGCCTGGACTCCCAGCACGTGGAAGGCTGAGGTAGGGATCACCTGAAGTTGGAGGTCAGCGTGGTCTGCACAGGGTCCTCCAAGCCGGTGAGACCATATTAGCAATCAAAACAAAATAAAATCCTAACTGGTGACTAGTAACTTTTCATTTAGTATTTATTGGAAGGAATATTACTTTCCTAAAGACAGAACTGTAGAATGACAGATCAGAAAAGACAACTTCTCCGACAGTTTCATCTGAGGAAAATGGCCCAGAGAAAAGCAGCTTCCTAATGGCCCGTTGTGACAGAGGTTCCCCTGCTTTGATTGTTGGCACCAGCACAGCAGCCAAAGCTGTTTGTAGCTCCGGCAGGTGAGGCTGAGCTGCAAACACAGGGTGTCCACCCGTGCTCTGGGCTCACACTGAGCTCGGATGAGCTCTGCCTTTAGATTCTGCCCAGCATGTCTGGCTCCAGAGGCAGGGAAGGGAGGGAGGGAGGGAGGGAGAGAGAGAGAGAGAGAGAGAAATATTGGGTGCTAGCTCTTAATGTGTTTCAGATGAGAAGTAACTGTCACATTTCCTTCAGGTCACATAACCCCCAACTAATAGGAAGTGGCTGGAAATGAGGGATAAAAACAGGAATTTCTGGTAACAGTACTTTGTTATCTTCGCTGGGATTCCAGCATTGCTGTTTCTCTATCTTTGAACCAAATGAGTTGTCTCAGGACAGCTCAGAACTCCCAGGATCTCCCTTGGGCCCTTGGAAACTTGAGAGGATCTGAGTCTACCCTGAGGAGAAAGTCTCACTGTTCCCTGTTTGGGAGGGGGCTGTGTGCTTGGGGAGACATTGCTCTCACCCTTCCATCTCAGCAACTAGAGGCTGAAGCTCCTGTCTGTCACGGTTCCTCCTAACGCTAGCAGTACCTCTACGGAATGTTGTCTGAGGCCCTCTCACTGATGCTCATCATCTTCTGGAAACCCATGGTCTGCGTTTGCTGGCTTGTAAGGCTTTTCCCCCTAGAATGTGTGCTGTCTTCCGGTGTTGATCAAACGCTGGGACAGGACAGAGAACTTTAGATTCCCATCACCAGCCCTACCAACTGCTTCCTGGGCAGCCCCTGGCCTCTCTCTGGAACAGCCGGGCACCAACCAGGTTTGAACTGCTTGTCTCCCAAAAGGCAGTAATAATTAAAAGCACTGGTGTTGTATCAGTAAATGAAAACAGAGCTTTTAACAAAAGCAACTAAGAACAAAGAATATCAAACCCCAATATCAATTCAAAGCAGGACATGCAGACTCAATGAAACGCAAGCATCTGGGCGCATGGCAGTTTCTTCCAGGGCCATCACGCTTCTTCCGAGACATAGAGTTCACTGACTCGAATCTTTGAACTTTTTGCGTGTGTGTGTCAGTTCTGGTCATATTTTCCAGATTCTCTGTCTACGGCTTCTCTCCAGTCCTGATCTCTGATGTCTCAGGACCCTCCTTCAACCCCTCCCAACGTCTCTGGAGGAGGCTTTGTTGTCTTCTCCGTTCTTGGCCTCACTTCTTGTAGCCTGTAGGGAGAAACGGAAAACGAATTACAGATGGATACAGGTTTCCAGAAGGTTTGTAACTCAAGACTGGGCCAGTGGGAGAATTTTTTTTTTTCTTGAATTCCTTTCTTATTTTCAATCTTTGTGGGTGTGGTGATTTGAATAAGAATGGCCCCCATAGGCTCATGTATTTGAATGCTTAGTCATCAGAGAGTGGCTTGGTCTCGTTGAAGGAAGTGTGTCACTAGGCGGTAGGCTTTGAGGTTTCAAAAGACCTAAGCAAGCCTACTCTCTGTCTCTGTCTCTCTGTGTCTCTCTTTCTCTCTCTCTCTGCCTCTCTCCCTGGCTACCTCTCCAACTCACGTCTACCTGTGCACAGCCACACTCCCTCACTCCCTGCCTTGATAATGAGCCAACCTCAGGAGAGTAGGCAAGCCTCCAGTTAAACGCTTTCTTTTATGAGAGTTGCCTTGGTCATGGTGTCTTTTCTCAGCAATAGAACAGTGACTGAGACAGTGGGATTTATCATCACTAATCTCTGCAGAAAGGTTCCTTAGCAACCAGAGCCCTGATAAGGTTAAGTTGTGAACCGACCTGACTTTGAAAAGCCTACTATTTGGTAGGTACAAAGCACTTTATTTGAGAGTGTGGCATATACAGTACTTGCAAGCAGAGGATGACAGAAACACAAAGTTACTCTACCCAGGCTCCCTGAGTGTTTAGCCAGCTCCTGAGGTGTGTGAAAACAGAGACCCTGAAGCTACATTAATCAAAGAAGGTAGAGACCGAAGGGATACTGCACGGAGCAAACGCCCCAGAGCTGATTGGAGGATGCAGACTGCCAACACCCTGCGCTCATTGCTCGGGGCTCAGACCACCTGTGAGGAGAGCCCTGTTTATCACTCTCCCGTCGGCAACCAGGTCCGGCTCCCATTCCTTCCCAGCGCACCAATGTTCGTGGTCATTACCAGGAACAGAGTTGAAAAATGGGAGTCCTCCCCCAGTCCGTGTGGCCAGAAGGTCCGGTCAGGAAGGTCCACTCTTTGGGGTGTGCCAGGTTCTGGGGGAGGGTCATTCTTGGGTGAGGCCAACATGTTCATTCCTGGATAGATGGGGAATGCCCAGAGAAGCCCTTGGCATGAATGGAGCAGCTCTGATGTATAACGACGTCAGACCAAATTTGCTCATGAAGCTGCCTAACGCTGTTCTTATTAATGGTGTCCAAATTGTGCCTCAGCTCTGTGGCCACAGCGGCACTGAGGGGTGACATAGAAAGAGCTTCACGTATAGAGCTTGTTACCATTTACTGAGAGCTTTTTGCAAGCCAGGCCCTCTGGGAAACCTGACTTCAGTATCTTATTAAGACACAGTGTCCTCTTTGAAAAGACCCTCACGTATAGGAATTGGGGGTGTGACAGGGATTCAACAAGGGGACAAGCCTGGCGCCATTGTCCTAGAGAGGAAAGATCCTAGCCACCCCTGTTCCTATTACCTCTTGCCAAAGCAAGCAGCTGGTCTCTGAGCTAGCAGGCTAGCTTGGTCCCTGAGCCCCATGCTCCCTCAGCACCCGGCCTCATTGCTGATCATTTCATTGCCTGTTTTTATGTAATCTTATGAGGAAAGCTAATGTTTCTGCTCTGTTTTACAGATGAGGACAGTGAGACCCAGAATGGCTAAGGATTTTCCTCCACGTTTGCTGGAGGCAGGTAGAAGCTGGCAGAGCTGAGTTCCACTCATGTCCCCCCTAAAGGAATGTGCCAAATTCTGACTCATTCTGGCCCAAATTTCTGGCTTCCTAACCAGATGACCCAGCATGTGGAAAATCTCAGGCAGCCTTAGGAGGGTTTGCAGAATTGGGGGAGGTGTCAGTTATCTGTGAAGCCAGCCAATAAGCAGAAAGGAACAGAAAGGCAGTCTGAGTTGCCGCCTGTACTGTGAGCTCGCTGCCATAACTGGAGGGGCTGGCGGCTCCACAGTAGGAATTCAAGCACTGCTTGCCCACAGGGAGGCTGAGGTCTGGTATGCAGGGGTCCACAGGCTGGATTTCTGCTGAGGCTTGTCCTCTGGTCCCACAGACAAAACCTTCCCCCTGCTTCCTCATCAGGAGAGCCAAATTCTCTGTATGCACTCACATCTGGTCCCCGTACCCACGGGGACTCATGGGGTAAGTTCCGGTCCTTGTGACTTTCCGTACCTTTACTTACCCCTCAAAGGTCCTAAAAAAAGACGCTGCAGGGGTTAAGGCATCCACATACAAACTTTGGAGAGACACAATTTATAGAATCTTTAAATCTTCCAACCTTTGTCCCAGCTGCAGCAGCGGACACCCAGCAACTGGCCTAGTCGGCTATAATCCAAGCATCAGTCCCCTTCGGCAAGGCTCTCGGCTGTTGGCTCCCTCCCTGGAACTCACAGTGACAGGAGACAGCTCCAGTGAGAATCAAACGAAGGCCTTTTCCCCACCATCGCTGCAGACTGCTGCAGGAGCACCCAACCCAACATTTACAGGCGATTTTCACGTCAGCCACAAAGCTTTAAATGTAAAAGTCTCCTGAGTAAGTCACAGTCTCCTGTCAGATCACAGCTTCCTTTCACGATAAAGGTGATTAAAAAAAAAAAAAAAGAGTCCATGATGAGTGTGGTAGTGCACCCCTTTATTCCTAGCCCTCAGGAGGCAGAGGCAGGTGAATCTCTGTGCTCAAGGGCAGCCTGGTTTACAAATCAAGTTCCAGAACAGCCAGGGCCACACAGAGAAACTGTGTTGGTAAAACAAACAAGGGGCCTCAAAGCTCTGCTTCTGGAAGGTTCTCTTCTCACTCTGCACAAAGCGATTCTCTGAGCCCAGGCTCTCCCATGGAGCAGAAGCCACATGTGTCTGGATAGTTTCACCCTCCAAAAAGAAGAACGAGAGCGAGAACAACAGTAAATGACCAATAGTAACAACCCCTGTCTTATAAGGTCCCTAGCACAGCACTGCCCTTGGCTTGGCCCTCTCACAGCCACAGATTTTAAGATTTTAGGCAGGGCTGGGGTACAATTGTGGATCTGGATCGAAGCGAGGTTGACTGCACCCATCCCATCTCCATCTCCCTGCCTCGCTCTCACGATTTTATTTCCATTTTCACATATAAACCCTTGGGCACCGGCCACGAATTCAGGCACATCCAATGAATATTTTAGTAATCTAAACTTAGAAGAATCACCCATTTTCTGGAGGTCAGAGTTGTCTGATGGGCACAGGAATTCTCTCAGGAGCTAGGTCTACGTGAGAAATGTTAATCCATAGTAAATTAGAGTCAGAATGATGGCAGCTGCAAATGCTGCCCAAGCTGTGCTGCTGTCTAGACTGGTCATATTTCTGTCTGTCTGTCTGTCTGTCTGTCTGTCTGTTTATCTTTATTCTACAAAAGTTACAGTGCTTTCTGTCTGACCTGTGTGGAATGTCCAGGAAGCTTCCCTCCCAGAGGCAGAATTGAAGAGTCCAAAGGGGCAGAGCACAAAATGTTTATAACTCCAAGTTTATAGCCAGGATGTAACACTTCAGAGGAAGATGGTGATCAGGAAGCAACCTTATAGAATACTGGGTTTAACAGTAGTCTTTAAGTCTAATCAATCAATCAATCAATCAATCAACAGGCAAACAAATAAATACAAAATAAATGAATTCATTCATTAACAAATACCTAAATAAATAAATGATAAAGAATACCAGATTTAAGACTAACCAAGTTCATTAACTCAAACCTAAGAGGGAGCGACACCCTGGAACTTGATGGTTTTCAGAGCAGCAAGCATAGTGAGGGAACGGTTCACCCCTGCTTGCCCAAGGCCAGGCTTGGCTGACAGGAAGGAGGAGGGAAGGGACTCTCAATCCCTTCCTGTCTCGTGGACATAGTGTTGTTCTCTCTTCCTTTATAGGCCACTCTCCGAATGTCCCCGGATCCTGGCTGAGCCTGCCAAAAGCAGTCCTGATAGACCGATGAGCTGATTTAAAAGAAGAGCTTGCCCACCAGACCTCGAGGAGAGGCCTCGGTTGATGCCTCACTTGGCTAGCTAACCAGCTTCAACGAGCCTCAAGCCACTGCTGCTGTGTTTTATATGCGGGCCCTTAGGCCTTAGGCAGGGCCGGCCTTTCCTCGGGCTGTAGAAAGCTAAGCTGCAGGTGTTATTCTTGGAACCTGCTCTGCCCCTAGAGTTTCTGTGAGCTTGGGTCAGGGGACAGAGGTGCCCACACACTCACTTACCCCTGGGGTCCCTGGTCAGGGTCTTCCACAGTATCTGATCCATTTGAAATGTCAAGAATGAACTGCCCCATTTATTACACTCCTTTCTCCCTCCCCTCCTCCTCCTTCTCCTTCTCCCCTCCCCTTCCAGTCCAAGGGCTATTTTGAAGAGTACATGAACTTGAAACCGTCATAACTGAACATCCACATGCCAATCCTGTGCCAGGCGCTTTGCAGTATACGAATAGTGAGCAAGAAGCCAGAACTGCCATCTTGAGGGCAAAGAAGCTGGGTTTGCCCACAGTCTGAGGTGCTAATAAATTTGCTCAAGGTCAGCAAGTGTTAAGATCCTACCTCAGTCTTTCTAAATTCGAAAACTCATTTTTTTTCCTACTCTGTCACCATGCTATATAAAACATTGTATCAGTCAGCACAAAATCAGCTCGTTCTGCAGCTGCAAGTGACCCCCAAATCCTAATGGACAATAACCACAGAGTATGACTTCATCTCCCAGGTGCTGTGTGGCAGACAGCAGGACTGGGCTTGCGGCTCTGCTTGCGGTATCCCAGGCTGCCACCGGCCCGGCAGTCTCTGCCCTGGAGGGAGAGGTCGCTCTGACAGTGCAACGCTCTGGCACTGGACTGAAGCATCCTTTCTACCATGACTCAGTGGCCTGTATGTCACAGCGCTCTTCTTCCTCCCAGGAAGAAGGAAGCACAAGTTCAGAAACTCAGTACCGGAAGTCTCGGAAGAACAATAAGAAACTGGCCATGATCAATTGGAACAGGGACGGATACCCAAATACTCAATACACACTGTATCACGCCCCGTTAATGAGCTTATGATGGACTCTTCCTTTTTAGACTGAGGTCAGGCATGACGACCAGGCCTTTTCTTCCGCGTTCCTCTCAACTGCCTTTCTTCACTAGCTCCCTGCTAAGCCTCGGACAATGCTGGTAGCAGGTTACTTAGACCAGGTTATTCCAGAGCCTGGATCATTTGTGGTTTAGTGTCTGAGCGTGCGTCAGGGACTTCCAAAGCCATCCCGCAGCTGCTGCAGAAGGGGGATATCCGTGTGTACGGCCCGTGACACCCTTCACACGGCATCCAGCGAGGAGCCGGAGCTCCGAGCAGTTACAAAACTTCTTCCACACAAAGAGGCACGTCAGAATGCAAGCAACTGGCTGGGGCGTTATTACAGGATGACACGGAATCTGTTCTGACTGACTGAAACAGGGAAGATCATCCATCACCTGAAAGGCTGGACAGTTTGTTGTTAGGTAGTGCTCGCCTATGACACACCTCAGAACCGCTCGAGGCACGCGGCGTGTCAGGACTCCGCTGTGGGAGCGCCGCTGGCCGTGGTGCCAGAGCCACCGTTGGGAAATGGGAACCAGTGCCAATTAACTCATTGTCTCATCCACCCTGTGCCGAGGAAGCAGTTGGGGAGGACGTTTTGTCCCGTGCACGGGACCGGCTGGGGGTCTTGGCCCTGTACAGATGCAGCCTGAAACATCAGGAATGTGAGCCTCGAGTCAGACATAAGAACTCGAGGCTGGAAGGAGCCTCCAAAGATAGCCTGCATACTTTCCCCTCATGTCCCCAACAAGGATCCGAAGGAGCAGCCAGGTTGCAAGCTGGGCTGAAGGACCGGAGACACAATTGGGGACCATTGTTTCAGGAAAGAGGTCAACGAGGGCGCATCACCCCCCACGGAATTTCTAACATTTTCGTGGCTATTTCAGAATCAAGATGCCCACGGAACGGCGTTGCGCACTTTCTAAAAGAGGACAAGAATTTGAGAAACACCCCGTGGTGCAACTGCTCATTGCTTAAACTTGCTGCTGACTCATCTGCCCTTCGCTACTTCTTTACCAACATTGGTGGTGGCAGCTGGCGCTCACTGCCCCCTCCTCTGCCCATAGTGACCTCCAAGGGTCCTCACTGGCTGGTGGGCAGGGCTCCGGACCGAAGTCCCTGAAGGGATGCTGGGGCACGCAGGTAGGCCCCCTGCCCTCCAGGCTAGAGCCAGTCCTCTGGCACCGAGGGCGTAGACTGGTCAGGAGTGACAGGGGCCTGAGGCTCCAGGAAACCAAGGTTCTCAGAGTTGATCTTCTCTATGAAGGCCAAATGGCCCCTCCAAACAAACCCTTCAGGTGTGAAAGAGGGAAGCGTTATTCACAATATTCATAGGGTCCTTCTGGATGAATGTCTTCCCCACACTCCTGTGAATCTCACTTTTGCACTCACTCCGGCCCTCTGCCTCTTGAAACGCCTTCCCTCTGTGACAGGCAATCTGGTTGTGGTCCCTTTCACTACCCCCTCCCAGCTTCTCAAGTCCTGTTAGGAAGCACTGTTTTCTCAGTGCGTACGGGGGCACGGGGAAAAAGAGCTCCAGGCCAGTTCTGTCTGGCCCTGAGGTGAAGGCACAGGCTCGGCAGCCAAGAGCTGGGTTCAACACTGTCCCAGGCCAGCTCAAGCCCTGGCCCTTGTCCATCCTCACAGGCCCAGCACAGGAGCAGTCTTTGGCATGCACAGAGGGCTGCTGGGCTTGGGGCCAGAAGCCAGCCCTTTGCCCTAAATGAGCACATGGATGGCCCCACCCTCAGAGATCGCACCTCTGTTCTTCTTTTCAGAGAGATGTGGGGGCTCGTAGGGGTAGGGAATCCGGAATGTGGACTTAGAGGTTACATCTTAGGACCACTTTCCTCTTAGCCACAACAAGTAGAAGGGAGAAAAGGACCCACAGCGTGAGAGTGAAGGCCCACAGTGATTGAAGGCCCACAGTGAGAGTGAAGGCCCACAGTGAGTGAAGGCCCACAGTGAGAGTGAAGGCCCACAGTGAGAGTGAAGGCTCACGCTGAGAGTGAAGGCCACAGTGAGAGTGAAGGCCCACAGTGAGTGAAGGCCCACAGTGAGTGAAGGCCCACAGTGAGTGAAGGCCCACAGTGAGTGAAGGCCACAGTGAGTGAAGGCCACAGTGAGTGAAGGCCCACAGTGAGTGAAGGCCCACAGTGAGTGAAGGCCACAGTGAGTGAAGGCCCACAGTGAGTGAAGGCCCACAGTGAGAGTGAAGGCTCACAGTGAGAGTGAAGGCCCACAGTGAGTGAAGGCCCACAGTGAG